>NW_023045970.1:27500-89621 GCF_011762505.2 Arvicanthis niloticus
CTTTGGCATCTTGGGCTTGGTGAGCTGAGGCTTCACAGAGGCCTTGATGGTCTCTGCGCATGCACTCAATGCCTTTGCATTATTGGCCTGCATCTTCTTCAGGCCTTTCTTGTTGTGCTTCTTGGCAAAGCGCATGTTCCTCAGAGTTTGGGGTCAACCCCCTTAAGAGATTCCTATCTTTGTGACTGGGATTTCTTGATGCCATTTCTGTGCCATTTGCAGGACTGTTGTGTGTGGTGTGGTTCTTGGAGTTGGCCATGTCTGCACTGTAACCTGCAGCTCCCATAGTGCCTGGGCCCAGAAGAGAAAACTTCATTCATTTCATAACTCTTTGAGTTTCAGTTTAACAGAAACCTAGCTCAAATTTGAAATTTGTAACTATGAAACTAAAAATTTTAAAAGTACATATATGTTTTCAGGCCAGTTTGTATACAGAGGCTCAGAGCATGCCATCAGACTTCTTCAGCAACCAATAGGCTTTGCATTTGGTAATACTATACCCATACTTAGCCCAGGATACACTCATAGGTTACTAAACCCAGAGAAGGAGACCTTCTTTCTGGAGTTTCATTGAAAAGTTCTGGGAAGTCTTTGTTTTATTTTTGAAGAGAGGGTCTCACTGTATAGCCCTTGCTGTCCCAGAACTTACTTTGTAGATCAGGCTGGCCTTGAACTCATGGAGGTCTTCCTGCTTCTCCCTCCTGAGTGCTGGGAGTAAAGGTGTTGGCCACTATGCCCAGCCTTGGGAATAGATTAGCCTAACCTTGATCTCCCACATCCCTTTGGTCAAAGATACTCAGTTTCAAATTTGATTGCCCAAACTTCCTGTGCTCTGGAGGTCAACCCTGTTTCCTCTCAAGGAACAGTTTCCCCGCTCCCCGCTGAGATTTATTGTCAGAAGGAAAGGGTCACTCAAAAAGCAGGGAGCCCTCCCATACAAATGAGACTTCCTAGCTATATAATTAGGCCGAGATGCACACATCCACAGTCATTACCCTTCTTCAGAACCTTTGTCATGTCATGTACATTTCGCCCATGTGAACTTTAGCATTGGCTTGTTGTGTTTCATAAAAAGTGTTGCTGGGCTCTTGATTGGGATTGTGTTAAATTTATAGATTCATTTAGGGAGAGCTGACAACTTTACAATATTAAATGTTTTCATCTGCAGAAAAGGTTGTCTTGCCACTTACTTGGGCTTTCTTTTATGTCCTTAAGTAAAGGTTTATAGTTTTCTTTATATTGGTCTTGCACATTTCCTGTTAGATTTATTTTTAGTTATAAGGTTTCCAGGGTTGGTATTGTGTATAAACATTTTCCCCCAATTACATACCATAATTGATGGTTAGGAGTATAAATAAAAGGTAGAGTTTTTAAAATTGCTATATGAATGACTGCTTTGCTATACTTGAACATCATTTCATTTTTATGCCAATTTACTTGTCATGTTTAGGTTAGATAATGATGTCTGTACAGAGTAATCCTCTGATCCGGTATTTGCACGTCTTACTTTTTAACTTCCATAGCATAGATACACATTTATACCGTGTTGAGTACTAATAAACATTTAAGGTGTTTACCATAGGCTTATAATATGCAGCCTGCTTCATTTCAAGGACGCTGCCCTTAATCTGTTAATGTAAGATTTTTATAGCGATAGTTATAAATAATACTAGCCTACATATGTCTTCTATTCTCTTTGTCAACTCTTAGAATCAGAGTGTGGTAGTCTCAGAATGAACCAGGAGCTTCCTATCTGTTTCTCTAGTCTTAAGGTCACTTATATAAAATGTGAGGATCCTGTGTATATCTGCCAGCTAGGCCTTATATACAAAGGGCACCCATCACTACCTTCTAAAACAGTCTTACCAGTTAAAGACCATGCTCAAACATGTGGGCCTTTGGGGTACTTGCCACATTCAAACTATATTTTATTGATAGATATTGTTATCTAAGAGAATATCTTCACTCCTAGCAGATGACTAAAAATATCTAAAGATAAACACTGGTGATTGCTGTGTCTGTTCCTGCTGCTGCTGCTGCTGCTGCTGCTGCTGCTGTTCCTCCTCCTTCTCTTCTTCTTCCTCTTCTTTCTCTTCCTCATCTTCTTCTTCCTCCTCCTCTTTCTTTTCTTTTCTTTTTTTAAGGCATGATTTCACTATGTAGCCCTGGCTAGCCTGTAACTTACTATGTAGACCAGACTAACCTCTGTCTCCTGAGTACTGGTATTAAAGGTGTATACCACCACATCCAGCTACACTTGCTTTGAGATGGTGAGAAGAAAAAAATAGACATAAATATAAATGGATGCCAGTTATTAAATTGTTACTTCCAGTCAAACTTTATACCTAGTCTAAGGCCAAAGTAGGGATTTTCCACTTTGCAAGCTGGCTCCATTAAGAGACTGTTCTTCTCTTGGTCTCACTAGATAGGAGGGAGAGAGAGTGGAAGGAAAGAGGAGACAAAGGGGTTGGGGAGCAGGAGGTAGTTTGAATGAGAATACCCAGTAGGCTCATATATTTAAATATTTGGTCTCCAGTTGGTAGAACTGTTTAGAAAGATTAGGAAGTATATCTTAGAGTCTTTGAGGTTTCAAATTTTCATGCCAGACCCAGTCTTTCAAAGGGGTGGGGGGGGATCTGTCTCTCTCTCTGCCTGCTGCATGCAGAGCTCTCAGCTACTACTCTAGTGCCAAGCCTGTGTGCTTACCACCACAATGATCATGAATTAACTGTAAGCAAGCCTCCAATTAAATGTTTTCTTTTATAGTTACCCTGGTCATGGTGTGTCTTCACAGCAATAGTAACCTGTGATAGTTTGAATATGCTTGGACCAGGGAATGGCACTTTTAGGAGATGTGGCCTTGTTGGGGGAAATGTGTCTCTGTGGAGGTGAGCAATGAGACCCTCCTCCTAACCATGTGAGAGCCAGTCTTCTCCTAGTGGCCTTCAGATGAAAATGTACAACTTTTAGCTCCTCCTGCACCATGTCTGCCTGGATGCTGCCTTGTTGATAATGGACTGAACCATTCAGCCTGTAAGCCAGCCCCAATTAAATGTTGTCCTTATAAGAATTGCTTTGGTCATGGTGTCTGTTCACAGCAGTAAAACCCTAACATAACTCTAAGACAAGGAATGAGGAAGAGTGTTGTGTGACACCCTGCATCTCTAAAAGCTCACCTCAGCGTGGAAAGCTCATGAAAGCTAGAAACCTAGAGTTCATTGCACAACCTACAGGCAGCTCAACAGGTTGGAGAGTATCTTGGAGCTAGCACAGTGAGTCTGAGTCTCTTCTGTACAGCAGCTGAACTGACCTGACAGTATCTCTCCCCAATCCTTACAGCTTCTATATGCATAGGGAAGGAGGAACCTAGTGCCTCCAGTCAGTTTCACACACTTAGTAGAGCTGCTGAGTTGTGTACTTCCTGTGTTTAACAAGTTTCCCTGTAGGATGGACTATTTCACCTCCATGGAACATCCTGTGTTTAAGGAGCTTCCCACCAAGGTGGATGTTTTTCTCTGAAGAAATTGCTACACATCAGAGGTTGAGACTTGAGGAAGAAGACATTTAGCTCTTTGTATACTAGTGACAAGCCACATGGAAAAAGATGAAGTTAAGACTTATACAATATACAAAATTAAGTGAAACAGACATTACAAACTTAAGGAGCTAAAACTATAAATCTCTTAAAAGAAACTTCGTGACTGGGTTTGACAGTGATTACTGGATGTGTCAATAGCATGGCCATTAAAAGAAAAAGCAAACTGGACTTCATCCAGATTAAACTGTTGAGAATCAAAAGAGTATCAAAAGAATAAAAACATAGCCCAGAATGGAAGCCCAAAAATGGAAGCAAATACTTGTTAATCATTTTCATCAGGTATTAATATTCAGAGTTAATGAAGAACTCCCACAACTCAACAATTTTTAAAACTCCAATTAAAAAATAAGCAAATAACTTGAATCAACATCTCCAAAGAAGATGATACACAAACAGCCAATAAACATATAAAACGATGCCTTACAACATTAATGATCAGGGAAATGCAAATCAACACTGAGATAAGATACCACTTCACAGTCGTTAGACAGCTGTTACTAAAAAACAAAAACAGAGGTGGTGGTGAAGATGTGTAGAAGTGGGAACCCTTCTCATAGCCAGTGGGGATGTACAATGATACAACCATTGTGGAAACTGCGTGAAAGTTAGAGAATTATTGTATGGTGCAGTAATCCCACTTCTGGGTTTATGCCCAAAAGAATTGAAGGCAGGATGTGAGCAGATACTTGCACACCAGTGTTTGTAGCAGGCATTATCCACAGTCGTCAGAAGTGGAAAACACTCTGTCTTAGTCAGTGTTTTATTACTGTGAAGAGATGCCATGGTCACAGCAATTCTTATAAAGGAAAGCATTTAAATGGGGCTGGCTTACAGTTCAGAGGGTTAGTTCATTGTCATCACTGGGGGGAGCATGGTGGCATGCAGTGCTGGAGCAGCCTCTGGCTGGGGAATGAGCTGAGGTGGAACACAAGAGTTGTAGGAAGGCAAAAGACTGATGATCCCTGGCCTTATAATCTTACTGCTTATGCATTAATAAGCGCTAGTTTTTTATTTCTCTAGTTCAAGGACATCTTGCTGGCCAGGCAAGAGGCCTAGAACTTGTTAACTCTTTGTGAACGAGAGAGAAAAGAAAAAGAAGAAAGGGAGAACACACACAAGCACACACATAGACACATGTAAACACACACATTCTGGCCGTGGCCCAACCACTTGTCTCATCAACTCCACAGTGTTTATGTATACTTATATACATACGCATATACCTACACACATATGTATATACATACCTATAGATAAACAGACATATTCATATATGTGGGTGTATATATATATATGTATGTGTATATATATGTATGTATGTGTGTGTGTATATATGTATATGTGTATATATACATATATATGTATATATATACACACCTATATATACACATACATACACACACACACACACACACATATATATATATATTTGGATGGATGGAGCAGAGCCCCCCCCAAGCCATACACATACATTTGGTGAGTGGATGGGGCAGAGGCCCATATGCCACCACCTTATTTCTTTTCTCTCAGCCTTTTTATATACAAGTTATATACAGCCTTTATAGACACAAGTTCTTTAGAAAATTACCTCATAGATAAAATTTTATACAAAAGGGAAGTTACATAGAAGAATGTTGATAGTTAAGTTCAGAGTAGTATTTATTCTTTAAGCTCATTATAAGCTCAAAACAACAGTTTCACATGGCCTCGCTTTATCATAGTGCACACCTGTGGCTTCATCTTTGGACCTGATCTAGGATGAATGTCTTTCCTTGATCACAGATTTGTCCCAAGCCTATTTCTCTTTATAGTGTAGTTGTGAAAACTCATTGTATTCTTTATTATGCAGCCTTTACTTACTATTCTATGAGGAGTAGGCACATTCTTTTCTTGATTCTGACTTCATTACATCTTTCTGGCAAACCAACTAAAACTCTCTCCTAAAACTTTCTTCCTAAAATTATTTAAATCAAACCAGAAATTCTATAAAATCATTAATTCATCTGAACAGCATTAATTCATGAAAGTTCATCTTTACGTTGATCTGCAGGAAATCTGCCCAATAAGATGAGCTAAAGCCCAGGAATCATATTAAATAATAGTGACAAGGAAAGGCATATCATAAGTAAGTAGCAATCCTGGGATGAAGTTTCTTGGGACCTTGCCTCTCAGAACTTACCCCTTGAAGACCATGCAAAAAAACGGTGGACCATCTCCGGGAAAGTCACTTGCATGCCTTAGCCTTTCCTAGATGACTCATAACAATGCAGATAGACACAATGCTGAAGAAGTAGCTGAGAGGTTCATATCCATGCCTGTGACATATTCTCCTATAGTAATTGTTTTCTCCAAGGCTTACTGCCTCCGTCTGCTAACCTAGGCCTAGTCCTGGAAGCATCTAGCCTCCATGCAGTCTAACCTAGGCCTAGAATGGTTTTAGCCTCTGAAATTTACTGCTGAATAAGCTCCCCTTTTTTAGTTCTTTCTGAATTCTGTTGGCTAGTTTTAACTCAGCTGTTGCTACTCAAACTCCTTTCCGAACTGTCTGATTCAATTTGACTTCTTTCAGTTTCTGACTGAGAATGCTCTGCTTAGCCTACTAACATTGGCAATCTGTCCTAATCTTCTGGCTCTTTCTCATTCTCTGGCTTGTTCTGTCTTCACCTGTTCTATCTCTGCAACCTGTCTCTGTACAAATGCCCCCAATGAAACCTCTCTCCCTCTGCAATGCTCCCCCTTAGGCTGCCTCTCTTTCCTCTCTGCTCTTGTAAAAGTTGGGCATATTCTATTCTGTCAGATCTTTCTCTGATTCGTCATTTTGTCTGCCTCTTAATTAGACATCACTTTCAAGCATGAATGCTTCCTTGTACAAACTAACTTTACCTTCATTGTTTGGGATTGAAGGTGTATATTAAGGGCCTGTCTGAATTCGAGCCAGATCACATAGACCTACTAGAAGGTCTTTGGATGTGATCAGAGCAACCTGTTGCTGGGACCTCGAAGTGACACACTTCCTGCAACAAGGCCACTCCTACTCCAGTAAGGCCACACCTTCTAATCTCTCTCAAGTATTGCTACTCCAAGACTAAGCATTCAACTGTATGAGCCTATGGAGGCTATTTTTATTTAAACCACTACACACATGAATGTCTACTAATACATGAATGGATAATGAAATATTATTCACCCATTTTTTTAAATAGTGAAATTCTGTGACATGATGCAATATACTAAACCTTGAAAAATAAGCCAAACACAAAACAGACCAGTATGCTCTATCTAACAAGGCTTGGTTCTGAAAACCTGAAGAAAGAGCAGACATATGTACAGAAAAGCTGTTAGGGTAAGCTGTGCTCTCACTGATGGATGGTATGTACTATGCCATAACCTGGAAACTCAGCTCATTTATTGTGTACAGCATAAGTAGGCAGGTTAGCTAGTCTTGGTGGACAGTCTCTGTAGAGGAACAGTCTGGGGTTACAATCATCTCAGAGGAGAACGCTGTGGTGTCTAGTTTTTAGACACACTGTCAGCGTCCTCACAGGACCAGAGGAAGGCTTTGCCAATTCCCATGGGTCTGAAGTACAGCCATGTCAACAGAACCTATGTATTTAGGACTTCACCCACTCCCCCACAATATTATATGATCCCTTTATATAAGGAACCAATAATAGGGCCAGCAGGATGGCTCTGTGGTAAAGGCAGGATGGCTTTGTGGTAAAGGCACTTGCCATGCAAATCTAACAACCTGAGCTTGATCCCTAGAACCCACAGTGGGAAGAGAGAACTAACTCCTGAAAGTTGTCCTCTGACCTCCACATGTATGCCATGGCATACATTACATGCTTATACATGCACACATGCACAAGATAAATAAACGTTAAAAAAATACAGAAATGATAGCCAGAGGTGGTGGTGCACACCTTAAATCCCAGCTCTTGGGAGGCAGAGGCAAGCAGATCATCGAGTTCAAGACAGCCTGGACTACAGAGTGAATTCTAGAACAACATAGAGGAACCATGCCTCCAAAGAACAAAACAAAAAGGCAGCAGTGCAGCAGTGATAAATGCGCATAATCATGTACTTATAAGTATTAATTAATATGTATTATATAATAAAAACTTGATTGTTTTGTTACTAGTAAGAATTATTTCTACTTGTGTGTGTATATGAGATGTATGAGATGGATGCAGATGTGTATGCCTTCATATGCATGCAATATGGAAGCCAGTGGGGGATGTCAGGTTCTCCACCTTTTTTTTTCTTTTGTAAAAATAATTTAGCCAGGCATGAGTAGTTCATGCCTTTAATTCCAGCACTTGGGAGACAGAGGCAGATAGATCTCTGAGTTCAAGGACAGCCTGGTCTACAGAGTAAGTTATAGGACAGCCAGGGCTACACAGAGAAACCCTGTTTTAAAACACCCCCCCCCAAATAATAATTTTATAAATTTTATTATAAAATACCTTGGAAATAAATAAAAACATTATACACCAAAATTAACCAAACCCAAAGTCTATACAACTCAGGCGACTTCTGTACAGTTTCACTAGGCATTCAGATCGGAAACTGTGGAGCTTCACATTAAGTTTTATACTTTCGGGGACTGGAGAGATGGCTCAATGGTTAAGAGAACTGACTGCTTTTCCAGAGGTCCTGAGTTCAGTTCCCAGCAACTACATGGCAGCTTACAAATGTCTGTAACTCAAGTTCCTGGGAATCTGACACCCTCAAACACCAATGCACATAAATAAATTATTTTAAGAATTTATGCCTTTATGCTCACTTCAGCAACACACATATTAAAATTTACACTCCCGGCCACAGTGATAGGGAATGATATTTGTTCTAATACTCAGGAGGGAGAGGCAGGAAGATCTCTCTGAGTTTGAAGCCACCCTGTTCTACACAGTGAGGTTCAAGTCAGCCAGGTCTACATAGAGAAACCCTGTTGCAAACAAAGTAAAACAACAAAATTTATACTTTCATTATCAAATTTATTTTAAGTACTTATTTTGCCACCACCAAAAAACAAAATCCATGTCATGTGGGGAGCCGACAGAAGGCAGCTATCATCCTTGCAGCCGTCTTGAGCCATATACCCTGACAAGAGACTTGTTTTCAACAGCCTACAACAGCTGAGCATACTTTGATAACATCTTGTTTTATATACCCAGGATTTTCCCTTGGGTGTGTGTGACGGAAGTGAGACTTATAAAAGGCGAGAGGCAGACAGAAGAGGGGACTGGAAACTTGGAACTTGGAGGCACTAGGGACTAGGAACTAGGGACTGGAAACTTGGAACTTTGAGACACTAGGAACTAGGGACTGGAAACTCAGAGCTTGGAGGCACTAGGGACTAGGAACTAGGGACTGGAAAACTTGGAACTTGGAGGCACTAGGGACTAGGGACTAGGAACTCGAGACTTGGGACTTGGACTAGGAACAAGGGACTTGGAAAGACAGAAGAAGAAAGACTTGAGAATAAACGAGACTGAATCACATTCTGTCTGATCTCCATTCTTCTCATCCACCTTCACTCTCTCTCTTGCTGAATCCTGACACACGGACCAGAGCAGCAGTACAAGCCAGGACAATTTAGCCCCCAAAGCTTGGGGCAGTGTGGGCTCTAACAATTTTGGCCCCCAAGCTTTTGGCATTGCGGGTTCCAACATTTGGCAGAGCGGTCCCCGACAATGCCAGAGTTGGAATATACCCTCTGTGACACATATCCAAAGAAATAAATTGTATTCCTTTGAGGAAAGGAATCATTTTGAACATGGAGCTTGCTTCCTCCTTCATCCCTACCCCCAGGATGGAGACAAGCAAGCTTCAGTGATCTCCTCCTACCTGCCTTTGCTCTGACTCAGTGCTGGGCTACAGGCATGGGCAGGACCATATCTATTCCCAGTACTCATATTTGCAAAGGCTGAGGAGATGGCGAGTGTGTGTGTGTGTGTGTGTGTGTGTGTGTGTGTGTGTGTGTGTGTGTGAAGGTACTTGTGGTCAAGACTGACGATATAAATTCAGTTCCTGGGACCCACATATTTGTAAGAGGAAACTGACCCCTGAAAGTTGGCTTTTGCCCTCTGAGTATATACTGTGGCATATGCATGACGTATATAAACAAATCTTTAAAAAAAAACTGTACTTTTAATTGTAATTCCTTCTCTGACTGAAGTTACTTAAGAGAAGCTTTACTTCTTTCTTGTCGTTTTTTTGGGGATGAAGAGGTTTGTTTGGTTTTGGTTTTTTGAGACAGTATCTCACTGTGTAGCTTTGGCTGGCCTGAAATTCTTATATAGACCAGACTGACCTCAAGAAATCTACCTGCCTCTGCCTCTGCCTCCTGAGTGTTGGAATGAAAAATGTATGCCACTACACCTAATATCTTGTCTTTTTTTTTTCTTACTTTTATTATACATATTATACTTTATCGCATTATGATGAAGAAATATAATGTAGGTTTATACAGTACAATTTCTCCTCGTTTGAAAATATATTTGATATAATAAATATGTGTATTTTTATTTATATATAAGATCAAATTCAACTAAGTAAAACATCTGTGGAACTGAAGAGAGGCTCAGCAGCTAAGAGGCTTTGCTGCTCTTCTTTCTTTTTGAGGGGGGTGAGGGGAGGGGAGGGTTGAGACAGGGTATCTTTGTGTAGCCCTGGCTGTCATAGACTTGCTTTGTAGACCATGCTGGCCTTGGTCTCACAAAAATCTTTCTGTCTCTACTTCCCAAGTACTGGGACTAAAGGCATGTGTCACCACTGCCACCCTGCTTTTGCTGCTCTTCTGTAAGACCAGAGTTCACTTCCCAGCGCCCACACCAGTTGGATCACAAACACCTGTAACTCTAGCTCCAGGAAATCCAACATCCTCTTCACATCTCCATGGAAACTTGCACACATGTGATACACACACACACATACACATATGTACATAGGTACACATAAAAAATAAACAAAACCTTTTACCAGCATTTTACCAGGAAGGAGAGTTGTAGGTTTGAGGCCTGTCTGTGTTAGGTACAAAGGCATGTCGAGAAGAAAAAAAAAAAAAAAAAATTAAAGCTGAGAGTAGTAGCACATGCCTTTTAAGTTGCCAAAATCCCTGGGTACAGAGCATCGTACAGTGGACAGAAAGTGGTGTTTACCCTTACGCAGCCTGCGAGGATGTCACACTGGAATTTTTATTTTATGTGTATGAGTGTTTTCCTACAGGTACGTGTGTTCACTGTGTGGTGCCTGATGCCTGTGGAAACCAGAAGAGGGGTATTGGATCCCTTGGAACTAGAGGGACAGCTGGTGGTAAGCGTCTGTGTTGGTGCTGGGAACCAAACCACTGAGCTATCTCTCCAGCCCCCATTTATCTACTTATTGTCAGACAAGATATCACTGTGTATCCCTGGCTCTTATGGAATTTACTATGTAAATCAGAGTAACCCCAAACTCACAGAGATCCTCCTGTTTCTGCCTCCCACACTCTGGGGTTAAAGGCATGTACCACCATACTCAGCAAGTTGTTTTGTTTTTTTGTTTTTTTTTTTAATTATTTGATTTTTTTGTGGTTATGTGTGTACACTTTGATATAGAAATCAGAAGACATCTTGTAGGAGTTCGCCTACCATCATCTGGGTGCCAGGATCAAACTCAGCTTGCAAGTTTAATAACAAGTGCCTTTGTGAATTGAGACACTAGTTGCCCCTTCCCCCCACCCACACACACAATTTTAACATCCTTAGTATAGAATGGTAGTGATGGTAGTGGGGTGTGTGTGTGTGTGTGTGTGTGTGTGTGTGTGTATGTGTGTGTGTGTGTGTTAGTTAGTTATGTGCCCATGTGTTTGGAGAAAAAAAAACTTACTGTCTTGCTCAGGCTAACCTCCAACTGATAGTAATCCTATTGTTTCAGTCTCTTGATGGCTGGGATTATCATGGCTGCACCATGCCCAGATCCTTACATTTTTAAAAAATAAATTTATTTATTTATTTATTTATTTTATTTATTGTATACGAGTACCCTGTAGTTGTCTTCAGACACACCAGAAGGCATCAGATCCCACTATAGATGGTTGTGAGCCACCATGTGGTTGCTGGGAATTGAACTCAGGACCTCTGGAAGAGCAGTCAGCACTCTTAACCACTGAGCCATCTCTCCAGTCCCCTCACATTTTTTTTTTTTGGCAATTTATTTTTATTGTTTTTAATTACATATATGTTTCTGTATGTGGATATATTCACATAAGTGCAGGTACTCGTAGAAGTCAGAGATGTAAGATGCACTTGGAGCTGGAGTTAAACATGGTCGTGAGCCATCTGATATGAGCACCAAGTGAACTTGGGTCCTCTGGACCACCTTGCTAGCTTACAACTAGAATTTCAGTGTAAGAAATTAACTGCTCAGCCATCCCTTCAGCCCTCCTCAGCATTTCAACATAGTATAAACTGGAAAGCACTCCTTAGTGCAAAGATTCTGTGTATTTTATCATTCTCTACACCCAGGCTTCATCGGGATGTGTGATCCAAGCGATGATTCATTGGCCACGAAGTGTGAGTTAGAGTCAGACAATTAGCACTCTGGGCCCTGAATGGGTCCCCCTGCCCCTGTGTCTCAGAGATCAGCGAGGATTCTTCGGTTGGATCACATAGTGCATAGAGCCCCATGTGCACTGCGCTCTCAGCCACTTATTGCCATTTCAAATACAGTGACTGCAGAGTCTTCCTTAAAATAACAAATTTCTCCTTTTTTGTTTGTTTCCTTCTTTCTTCACAAAGACCTGAGGATGAGGTGTTTTTGAAGCAACTTTCTAGTAGTCACCTGGTGGACAAGGACTATGATGCTCCCCTTTTCTACAGAGAAGAAGGAAACAAAAAATTCCAAGAGAAGGAGTACACAGGTGCTGCAGTGCTGTACTCTAAGGTAACACGTGTCCCATAGCAGTAGAACAGGGTGGAAGGTAGAGGCCAAGTGCAGGCCATTGGTTTGCTTTGGTTGGTCGGTTGGGTTGGTTGGTTTTTTTGTTTCTTCTTGTTTATAGGTCGGATTGGATTTGAGGAAAATATAGTAGAATTCTATTGTTGGTTATATTGACAAACAAAAGACAATTTATATGTCTTGAATTTTGGCAAGATTCTTTCCATATTTCTTCAGACCCATAGCAGCAGCAAGCTTATTGGCCCTTTGCCAGGTATTCTCACTGAATTATACACCATTTGTCTGAAGAACTGATGAACATTGTAGCTTGATAGTCCTAATTAACGAACAGCTAGATTTTTAGCTAGCCACCTGGCTAGCTTACGACTTTGGCTGAGCTTGGTGGCACTTGCCTTTAGTTCCAGCACTCAGGAGGCAGAAACAGGTGAGTCTCTGAGTTCAAGGCCAGCCTAGTCTACACAACAAGTTCCAGCTTGGCCAGGGATATGTAGTAAGACTCTGACTCAGTAAAGTAAATAACCAGAATGACTTAAATATTGCAAAAGAAAGAAAGAAAGAAAATAAATGAGTGGATTTGCCAAAGCCTAGTCAAACTAGATTTTCTTGGTCATATGTTAGCATATTTCTATTACCAACAATCAACAGATACTTTGTACTAACCATGAAAACTATATTTTTTAATTATTATTTTATATGTATGGGTTTTCCCCTGCATGTATGTGCACTGCATGTGTGCTTGGTGCCAAAGGAGCCCAGAAGAGGGCATCATATCCCCTGGAACTAGAATTACAGATTATGTATGGACCCTGGGAATCAAACCCATGTCCTCTGGAAGAACAGCCAGTGTTCTTAAATGCTGAGTCCTCTCCAGTCCTACCAAGCTAGATTGTGAAGCAGAATTGAGGCTTTGAACACTGTGTTACTCTTACTCAATTGCTTCCATGGAACAAGGAAGAAAGAGAAAATTCCTTCTATTGGTTTTTCAGAGATCTATATGGCTTAAAACAAGAATATGCCAAACTCTTTGATCTGTGATTTTATATATTAAAAGAATAGAGTGAGCCTAGAAGGCTGGCATACTCCTATGATCCACGCTTAAGAAAGGGAAGAAGGTCAGGAGTTGAAGGCTAGTCAGTCTTAGCTTTGTAACAGGTTTGAGTATAGCCTGGGCTATGTGAGACCTTGTCTAGGAGAGGAAAAAGAAATGTAAAGGGGTGGAAGTGAGGTGTAGCTCCCAGCTGTACCACCTGCCTAGCAAGCATGATGCCCAAGGTTTTTGTTCCCAGCCCTGGGCTTGAGAGAGTTGTATGTGTCCTGCATCTTTAAAAGTCAATATTCAACCCTTGGAATTAACTTTCCTAAAAATGTTAAAGCTACAGCATCCACTTTGCAAACATGTAAAAGCCCTTTTTTTGTAGTGTTGTAAGGAAGTATTTGGCTTCAGTTTTATGCCTTTGCATCATAAATGTTATTCCATGGAAAGTTGCTCGATGAAAACAGGTAAAAATAAAAAAGAAGGCGCTGGTGAGATGCTCAGGGCTCGAGAGCACTTACTGCCCTTGCAGAGACCATGGCAGGCAGTGGGTCTCCCTGCTTCAGGGAATCTAAAACTCTGTTCTGGCCTCCACAGGCACTTACATTAACACATGCACATACCCACACACAGACACATAATTTTAAAAATAAAATAAATCTTTTAAAATGAGCTCTAGAATGAGTTTGACTTCAGCCTGGGCTACATGAGACCTTGTCTCAAGAAGAGAAGAGATGAAGGTTTGCTGTGGATGGAGAGGGAGAGCACTTCCTATTCCATGAAGCTGGTATTTTGGTGATTATGGTACTTTGCAATTTTATAGAGAGCTGCTATTTTCTTTCTTTTTAAAGTAATGCTTGTTGTTTTGTCTGTAAAAGTAATAAATGTTACTTTGGAAAATATAGAGAAGTATAAAGAGTAAAAAAAAAAGTCATAGCCAGTGATAAGTACTGTTAACATTTCTGCTTCTGTCTGGCCAGCCAGAGTTTTTCCTGTGAGAATGTGTTTTTCTTTTACAAAATTGAGATAATGCTGCACTTACTGTTTTGTAACCCACTCTTTCCCTCCAACAATTTATTGTACCCATTTTCTCACAGTATTAAATTTTCGGCTCCAAGTAATTTTCCATAGCTAACTCTGTTCTATTACAGAGAAGAAATGTACTTAATTTAAGATCTAATATGGCATATTATTTGGTATTATGATACTATAATAAGCATCTTTCTGTATAAATATTTTTATGTACAACCCATGTTTTGCTTGGGATGAATTAGTAGAAGAGTGAAGTGCTGGGTCAGGCCTTTGAGTGATGCTGAATTGTTCTCCAGGAAAGGACTAGTTAACATCCATTCTGACAGAATGTGGGAATGCTCACTTGTTAAACAACACTGGTTACTATTAGATGCTATTATTTTGTTAGTATTATACATTTATCTGGGGGATAGGAAATATGCTCATATAGTTACATTTCAAGAACTGAAAAAACATATAGTGTAGTTTCTTTTCCTGTTCCATAGTTTAATCTCACTTGCAGCCCCATAAGCTGTCCTTGTTAAATATGCTGTATATACGGCATATGTAGGTGAATTAAAAAGCCCAGTATAGTGGCATTAACCTCCAGTTACTTGAGAACTGCTCTTGCAGAGGACATGACTTTGGCTCTGAAAGCCTTCCTGTAATTCCAGCTCCAAGGGATCCAATGCCTCTGGCATCCTTGGGCACTTCACTCACATGTATACGTATACACATTTCTTTTTTTAATCTTAAGAGCTCCAAGTGGGCCAATGAGATGGCTCCATGTGTAGAGGCAGTTATGCAAAGTCCTGGAGGACATGAGTTCAGTCTTCAGATTCTGCAAGACAGCAGAAGAGAACCAACCCCTGAGAGTTGTCCTCTGGCCTCAATACTCACGTCATGGTATGAGTCTAGGTATGCACATGCGCATAGGTGCAAAAAGTATAGAAGTGGTGGCACATACCCTTGATCCCAGCATTGGGGAGGCAGAAGCAGACAGATATCTGAGTTTGAGGCTAGCCTGGTCTCAACAAAGCAAGTTCCAGGGCAGCCAGGGCTATACAGAAAAACTATGTCTTGAAAAACAAAACAAAGCAAAACTAAATAAAATACATATAATATATTAAATTTTAAGAATTGAAGGCATAGATCAGTGTTATAATGCTTTCCTAGTATGCATGAAGCTCTGGCTTCTAAACGTAGCATCCTACTGCAAAACATTTGCTCTATCTGGCTAAATTATATTGCTAGTTGTCAGACTACTGTTATTACACTTCATTTGTTACATTAAGAGTTGATCATTTACTATTTCCACTAACAACATAATGAGAATGTCCACTATCCCACTCCCTTGTCAAGTAATCTGTTCTTGGTTTTATTTTTCTTTGCCAAATTGATGGGTGAAAAAGTACTTCAGCTAGCCTTGAACATACAGAGAACTCCCGTTATGGACTCAAGTTTATTATCCTTTTATGATTTCTAGATTTTTTGTTTTTGTGGGTTTGTTTAGGTTTTTTGTTTGTTTGTTTGTTTTACTTCTTTTATTTCTTTTGTGTGTGTGTGTGTGTGTGTGTGTGTGTGTGTGTGTGTGTGTGTGTGTGACTGGCTTCATGTGGCCAAAGATAGCCTAAACTTTGTAGCAGTAGCTGGCTTTGAACTTCTGATCTTCCTCCACCTCCCAAGTGCTGGGATTAAGGCATGTGCCACCACACCCAACAATCTCTGGGTTTCTTATTCCAGTTAGAATGGGATTCCTCCAGCATTACTTTTGACTCTTCATAGTTTCTTCCAGAGTTATTACCATTCATTTGTTACATTAAGAGTTTGATCATTTACACTGGACTTGGTGACAAAGGCCTATAATCCAGCTACTTGGGAAATTGAGGCAGAGGGATCATAAATTCAAGGTGAGCCTGGGTGAACTGGCAGAAGCTGTGCTGACACTGCTGTATTCAGTGTTGGATCTTTATTTCCTCATTGATCTTCAGAGGTTTGCTAACAGGAAGTAAGTGGAACAGAAGGGTCAGGGTTTTTTCCCAATTCTATGCAGTCTTTACTAGTAGATCCCTCATTATCTGAGATGCAGAGTCCCGTCTATTCATGTGACCAGTGCTTTGTTTTTCAGGGAGTGTCTCATTCAAGGCCTAACACTGAGGACATGTCACTGTGCTATGCCAATCGCTCTGCAGCCCTCTTCCACCTGGGCCAGTATGAAGTGAGTATTGAAGCACCTGGTGTCCTGCCTGTGGCTTCAGTAGAAAATGAGTTCCTCTCTGTTCTTCTGCACACACTGAAATTAGTTAGCTTGGAAACACTGATATCCACCCAGACCCATTCTTTCTTCTGATTCATGTCACCTCTCATAGGTAACCACAAAGAATAGTGTTAATTGACAAGAAAAGGCTATGGCATTGTCCACAGTGCATGGACTGGTTCCAATAGGCCAGCACTTCTGTGTCCATATCAGCCAGATGTGCTGCTAATGGTATTTTAGATTCCAAGTGTGTCCAGATATTACCTTGTTCATTTGTTTCTTCTAAATAAGCTGCCACAAAGACTGAAAAGATGGCTTGATGGCTCTTCCAGAGGCTGAGTTTGATTCCCAGCCCTGACATGGCAGCTCATAATAGGCTGTAACTTCATTTCCAAGGACTCTGACATCCTGTTCTGGACTCTACAGGCAGAAAGCACAGATATGCATGCAGGTGCAGACACACATGCAGGCAAAACACATACACATAAAATAACAGTTTGAAAGAAGATATTAAATAAATAGGCTATGCTTGAGCTTATCCCTCTGATGATACAACTCTTCTGAAGTAATCATGGGCAGTGTGAAAATAAAAGGTGCCCTGCCCTGCCCAGGAGCATCAGTGAGGTAGCTTACTGTAAGTGGCTTTCTTCTCATCCCCTGACTGCTACAACAACATCAACTGTGGAGCACTATGCCCATGGATTTCAAGTCATGAAATGACAAGAATTATATGCCTAGGCACTAGTGCAGCCTTTAATCCTAGCACTCAGGAGGCAGAGGCAGGTGGATCTCTGTCAGTTTGAGGTCAGCCTAGTCTACCGAGGGAGTCTAGGCAGCCAGGGCTATACAGAGAAATTCTGTCTTACAAAAAAAAAAAAAAAAAAAAAAAAAAAAAAAAAAACAAATCAGATCTGTGTTTTAGGAAGATACCTGTGACCTGTCTGACATGTGTAATAGAGGAGCCTAAGGACAGGCTCTAAATTAGTCCACATGTATGCATCTTACAGAAATTGGTTACACACTGGAGTTAAGGACTATTGGAATAATTGAATGTTCACGCTCACTGTCCTTCAGATCAAATAGAAGAACAAGCATCTATCTGGGCATGGTGATTTACAACTCTAATCCTAACATGTAGAAGGCTGAGGCATGCTATGTGTTTGTAGCTAACCTGGGCTACATGGTCAATACTAGACAGTCAGAGCTGTTACTAAAACCTAAAAAACAAAAATCTAATAATCTGGGATTTTATTTTTTCCTTTTTTTAAAATGGAGTGGGCAGAATGTCTCTGATTTTGTTCAGATGGCTACAGAACCTAGAAAAGCGGCCGCCGCCGCCGCCGCCACCGCCGCTGTATAGCACACTGCTTATATTTGACTATATGTATATAAATTTTGTGGTACCTTTTAGCTGTGCTGTCAACTTTGGAACAAAGTATCCCAGTTTATCATTTTAAATTGGCACTTTACAGTTTGATTACAGAAACTAACAAAGTATTCTCTAAATAATGAAAAAGAGATCCAAGAATCTGACTGTAGGCCCTATGGACTTAGACTCCTAAGGACAAGTGGAGAAAAACTTAGGAAGAATTAATCCCTTTATCACCTTCCTATATTGTTCATCTATTTTACTTCTAACAAAAGTGAGCATTTAGCCGGGCAGTGGTGGCACACGCCTTTAATCCCAGCACTTGGGAGGCAGAGACAGGTGGATTTCTGAGTTCGAGGCCAGCCTGGTCTACAGAGTGAGTTCCAGGACAGCCAGGGCTACACAGAGAAACCCTGTCTCGAAAAACAAAAAACAACAACAACCAAAAAAAAGTGACCATTTATTGAACATATCCAGGAGTTCCTTTCATCACTTTAGATATATAATTTATCTTATCCTAAAATGACCTGTTGATAAAGCATCTCTTTTTCAGATGAGAAACAAAGACACTGAAAAACCTAACTTGCCTGCATAAGATCACACCTAGCCTCTTACTCTCTAGTAAATATTCTTTTTTTTTCCCCTTTGAGACAAAATCTCTCTGTGTGTTTCTTTTTGTCCTAGAACTCAATATATAGAACAGGCTAGCCTCAAACTCACAGAGGTCTATCTGATAACCTCTGCCTCCCCAGTGCGAGGATTAAATGCATACATCACCAAGCCCAGCAAAATCTATCTTATTAATTTCTAAGACTTTTCTCCTTTTAAAAAATGGAACTATTGAGCTGCTCATGGTGAGACATTTAATCTTTAAACTCAGCATTTGGGAGGCAAAGACAAACCTATGGATTCAGGGCAGCCTGATCTATATAGAGAGTTCAAAGCCCCCAAGGCTATATGGCAAAACTTTGTCTCAAAAAAACAAACAAACAAAAGCCAGAAGTGCTTAATAAGAAAAATCAGACATAATATTATAGACAAGTATTACTGTCACTCAATTAAAAGATCACTTGGGAGGTGAGATCAGTCCCCAGCATAAGGAGGGAGGAGGAGAGTGAAGATGAATGGGAGGGAAGGAGGTAGGAAGAGAGAAAAGGGAAAGATCAGAAGCAGGACACAGGATGTAATTTAAGGCCTAAGCTTTCGGCTGAAGTTGTCCACTTTTAATGATCCTTTCCATGCCCGTGGTTTTTCCGTCTACAGTACATAGTGAAGAGTAGAGACCAAGGGCCATCCTGGAATTTCCTTTTGTTTTCAGGCATGTCTTAAAGACATAGTGAGAGCAGATATGCATGGGTATCCTGAAAGACTGCGGCCCAAGATGATGGTGCGTAAGACAGAATGCCTGGTGAACCTCGGGAGACTCCAGGAAGCAAGACAGACTATCAGTGATCTTGAAAGCAGCCTCGCTGCCAAGCCAACCCCGGTGCTTTCCTCTTATCAGATTCTGCAGAGGAATGTCCAGCGTCTGAAAATGAAAATCCAAGAAAAGGAGGCTCTCCCAGAATCCTTCCCTGCCGCTCTCACCAATGCCTTTGAGGCTATGGCCCTGGGGGAAGAGAACAAACAGATTTCTGGGGCATCCCACTCTGTCAGCTTATGCACAGACTCTTTGAAAGGCCGCCATCTAGTTGCCACAAAAGACATTCTCCCAGGAGAACTCCTGGTGAAGGAAGATGCTTTTGTAAGTGTCCTTAACCCAGGAGAAATGCCACCATCGTATCATTGCCTAGAGAACAAGTGGGATACCAGAGTTACCAGTGGAGACCTCTACTGTCACCGATGTCTGAAGCACACTTTGGCCACAGTACCCTGTGGTGGCTGCAGCTATGCCAAGTATTGCAGCCAAGAATGTATGCAGCAGGCGTGGGAACACTACCATAGCATGGAGTGTTCTCTAGGGTCACTGCTCCTCACACTCGGGGTCTTCTGCCATGTTGCCCTGAGGATGACTCTTTTAGCCAGATTTGAAGATGTTGACAGAGTTGTAAAGATACTTTGTGACAAGGCTGGTAGCAAAGACACCTGTTTACCTGAAAGCAAGAATCTGGTCAAGACATTTGATTACACAAATCAGGGAGAGAGTAAAGAGAACAGCAAAGTAGGTGAACCCCCAATTCCTGGATGCAATGTCAATGGGAAGTATGAGAGTAATTATAATGCTGTCTTCAGTCTTTTGTCCCACACTGAAAAACATAGCCCAGAACACAAATTCATCTGTGCCATCAGTGTCTCCGCACTGTGCAGACAGCTCAAAGCTGCCAGCTTGCAGGCCCAGACCATGGGCTTAAAGTTCCCTGAGCTGAAAGCAGTGACTCCAGGGCTGTGTGCAGATTTGACTATTTGGGGAGTAGCCATGCTGAGACACATGCTACAACTGCAGTGTAATGCCCAGGCGATAACTTCCATATGTCACACAGGTAAGTCAGAAATGTAGTTTTTTACTTACATTATTGGTATTTCGAGAGCTAATGTTTGCCGGACAGTGATGGCGCACGCCTTTAATCCCAGCACTTGGGAGGCAGAGGCAGGCAGATTTCTGAGTTCGCGGCCAGCCTGGTCTATAGAGTGAGTTCCAGGACAGCCAGAGATACACAGACAAAACCCTGTCTCAAAAAACCGGGGGGGGGGGGGGGGGGGGGGGGGAGGGAGGAGGGAAGGAGGGAGAGGGAGGAGGGAAGGAGGGAGAGAGAGTGTGCATTAATGTTTAAGGTGAAAAACACTATAAAAGAAGACTAGCATCCTTTAAGTGACCTTAAAGAAAAACACAGCTGTCTTATGTATTGTTATGCTATTGAGAAGCTTTGAGCACACTTCTGTGATCCCAGAGTTTGAGAGGTGGAGACAGGATGATTAGGAGTCTAAGACAGCTTTAGCTATACAAGTTTGAGGTCAGTCTGAACTACATGAGAACTTGTCTCTTGAAAACTTGAACCACAGACAGGCGGTGGTGGCACATGCCTTTAATTCCAGCACTCGGGAGGCAAAGGCAGATGGATCTCTGAATCCAACCTGGTCTATATAGTGAGAACCCCACCAGGCTACATAGTGAGATCCTGCTTCAAATAAATACAACAGCAATAACAATAGCAACAACAACAACAACAGCAATAAATTAATTAAAAATTTAAAAGTAGAGTATTTTTAAACTTTTAATCATTTTGTGTGTGGTACACATACTATAGTATGGGGCCCATGAGTCAATTCTCTCCTACCATGTGTGTCTCGGAGATCAAACTCAGGTTGTTAGGCTTCTGAGCAAGTACTTTTATTTCCTGAGCCATCTCCCCAACCATTTTCTAGTATTTTTATTAAGTGGTTTTCATTTTATCAAAAAATGTCTTTGAGGGCCTGGAAAGATGACTCAGTGGATATTGTACTCTGTGCGAGCATGAAGACCAGAGCTCAGATCCATAGCACCCAGGCAAATGCTGAATGATGGGGGCCTGCCTGTGATTCCAGGACAGTGGAGACAAACAGGATCCCTAGCTACCAGACTAGACACTAGCTGAGTGTGTGTGCAAGGGAGCAACCCAGGCTTACTGTGTAGGATGGAGAGTGATCATCTCCACAGGCAAGCAAACACCTGAGCCCACGATATGCACAAAGGGAAGAAAATTCCTCTTAAAGTGGTGGTGGTGGTGGTGGTGGTGTTGGGGGTTACTTTTTGTCTTCCTCTCCCAACCCCCAGTTGTGGTGGTGCACTCCTTTAATCTCAATACCTGGGACAAAGAAGCTGGAGGATCTTTGTGAATTGGAGGTCAGCTTGGTCTACATAACAAGCTCCATACCAGCCAGAACTACATAGACAGACTCTGTCTCAAACAAAAAATATTTATTTTATATGTTTGAGTATTTTGCCTGCATGTATGTCTGTTCACCACATGTATGTCTGGTGCTGGTGGAGGCCAGAAGAAGGCATCAGATCCCCGGGAACTGGAGTTCCAGACATTTATATAGTACTGTCTGAGTGTTAGGAATCAAACCGAGATCCTCTGGAAGAGCAGCAAGTATCATTAATTGCCATCTCCTTTTCTAGTTAATTATGCTGAAAGGGAGGAAGGTAGATGTTGCTTAAGCCTAGGATGTATTGACAGATTACTACTCTGTTAGCCTAACTAAACTATAGAAGCTGACTCTTCACTTCAGACTTTTCACATTATGTTGTCCAGATTTTTCCATCCTCTTTTGTGTGTGTGAGTGTGTGTGTCTACAGATCTTAATTCAGCTGCCAATTTATACAGTATGTAGGTGTTCTTTGTGACATGAATCTTTTTCTCCATCTTAAAGCAATAGGATTTGAAAACTAGCATTTATGGTCCTGTTATATCACATTTCAAGTTAGTCTCTGTGGTATGCATTTTGGGGTCTAGCTGCAGTTCTGCATCTTACACTTTTCCCTCTAAGGGTTTCCAGATGCTACTGCACTCTGGGCTGGAAGGATGAAGTGCAGTTCAGAATGAGTGGAATTCTACAGTATCCTGGTCCAGCTGGGAGTGACTGCTAGGGACAAGAGGGGATGGGGGAAAAGGCTTTCTCCAAAGACCTTCTCAGTGTTACAGCTCTTTTAGGCGAAGGCCTTCTCTGATAATCTTAGTTTGTGCATATGTTTTATTTGGGATGAGCTTGTATACATACACTGTATTGGAGGTAAATCAAGGATTACATAGTTTTAGGGAAGGGATCCAGGGTGGGCAGTCATTGGCTGAAGGCTAAGGCACTGAGATGCCTCATTAGTGTGGGGAGGCATTCTGGGAATCTTAGTTGCTTACTGAACGTGAACGGGTTTCTTAGGGCATTGGGAGGGGTGGCCATAATTTCACCAAGGTTATGTATGGCAGAGGGTATAGGGGTTTCAGGCTCCCCAGACAAAGTCAGAGAAGGAGAAGCCGTGCTAATAAAGGAAGCCCCTCGTTTTGAGCCAAGCTTCAGAAGGCTATCAAGACACTGATAGACTTTGTCCTTAATTAGCAGGGCCCAACAAGTGTCTTGTTTTCTTTTCTGCCTTCTTTGGCTCTTTGAGCCACTGCTACAAAATATCCAAATCTAAGCCAGAAAGATGGCTCAGCTAGTAAAGGTACTTGCCTCTAAGCTCAAACACCTGGGTTATTTTGATTTGGTTTGGTTTGGTTTGGTTTGGTTTGGTTTGGTTTGGTTTGGTTTGGTTTGGTTTGGCTTGGTTTAGTTTTTGGAGACAGGGTTTCTCTCCATAGTCCTGAGTGTCCTGGAACTCACTCTATAGACCAGGCTCGACTTCAACTCTGAGATCTGCCTGCCTCTGCCTCCTGCGTGCTTAGATTAAAGTCGTGTACCAACACTGCCCAGCTTAAAAAAAAAAAAAAAAAAAAACATGGAACACTTTACAAATTTTTATGCCACCCGTGTGCCGGGTCTATGCTAATTGTCTCTTTACATCCACCTTCAATATCTGCACTGCAGAAATGAGCACGAGGACCTGCGTTATGTCATCAGGACCCTCATGATAGGAGGAGAGAACTAATGTTCTACACAGGCTGTCCTCTGACCCTCATACACATCAGGGCATGTGCTCCTGCCCCACAGAATAAATAAATAGAGGAATATCCAAACATCTCTACAATAGGAGTGGCTGCTACTATCTTCTTTGAGGTCCTCTGTGTCTTTTAATTAAGAACACTATTAACAAGGTACAACAGTGTACTAGGAAAGTTTGAAATAGCCTATCATTCATTCTAGGAGAAAAAGCTTTTTAAACTTTAGTGTGTGAGAAAGAGAGAGAGGCTGTAGAAAGGCCACAGCACATGTATACAGGTTCGGAGTCAACTTTTCAAGAGTAGAGTCTCCCCTTCTACCTGCTTTTGAGGCATAGTCTCTCTTGTTTCTGCCCCTGCACTACGTACATGAACTTCACCTCTCATCTTGCCCTAAGCATGCTGAGCTTACTATGCCAGCCACCACGTAAGCATGGGCGCCAGGACTGAGCTGAGGGCATCTTCCTTACGTGAAAAATTACCCATTAAGCCATCCTGCTTGCCCCAAAAAATGTATTTTCGACAGGTGTGGTGGTGCACGTATTTAATCCCAGCACTCAGGAGACAGAGGCAGGTAGATCTCTGCATCCGAGGCCAGCCTGGTCTACAGATCAAGTTTCCAGAATAGCCAAAGCTACACAGAGAAACCCTTGAAAAACAAACAAACAAAAGATCCTTCTGTGTTCCATTCACAAAAGTGACTGTTAGAACAATAATAGGAGTATTGGGGCATGTCAAGAATCACAAATAGCCAGGTGTAATAGTGCATGCTTTTAGTCCCAGCACTCAGGAGGCAGAGGCAGGGGGATCTCTGTGAGTTGGAGTGAGTTCAGCACAGCCAGGCTGCTGTTACACAGAGAAACCCTGTCTCAAAACAACCAGAGCAAAAGAAGAGTTACAGTCAACAAAGTTATTATGAAATAGCAGAACTCAAGATAGCTAATAAAACAAAGGGTTCTATTTTATAAAGGAGACTTTCCATACTGAAAAACATGCAGAGCCTGATGCTTGCCTAGCAACTGAACTACACCCACACCCTCTTCATGAAACTTCATAAATGCACACTATCAAACACATTATCATGATAAAAATGACAGTCTATATCCTCTAGAAGTTAAATAAAAATACCATTTTGTCTGTGAGATTGACAGTGTCATTTTGTTGATGTCCTGATTAGTTTTTGTTAACCTTTTACAAACCTAGACATGTCTTGGAAGAAGGAATCTTAAATGAGAAGATGCCTTCATAAGATTGGCCTGTAGGCACGTCTCAGTAATGATGGTGTGGAAGGGCACTATGAATGGCGCCACCCTGGGGAGATGGTCTGGGCTATATAAAAAACAGGCTGAGCAAACCACAAAGCAGCAGTCCTCTATGGCTTCTGTTTTAGTTCCTGTCTCCAGGTTCCTACCTTGACTTCACTCACTGAAGGCATGTCACATGAGAGTCGTAAGAGGAGTTAAACCCCTCCCTCCTGAGGTAGGTTTTGGTTATGATGTTGTATCTCAACAACGGAAGCCCTAACTTAGATAGTTGGTTTTCTTTTTTATTACATTTTTAATTCATTTTCGATTGGGATTTTTTTTTTAAATAACATGTCAAAAGAAGTGCTTACAAATCACCATGTGCCCTTGTCATAAATTATGTTAAAATTTCCATATGGATGCTTACAATCAGTCTCAGCACTCATGAGCCTGAGGCAGAGGCAGGAGAATGGTGAGCTCAAGGCCAGCTTGGTCTACATAGCAAAATCCTGTCCAAATAATAACAACAGTAATAATTTCATACATAGAACTAGAAGAGGCCACTGCAAAGACAATACGACAAAACCATTGGCCCCGCCTAACTGTATTTTATATTTTTGATTGTGAGCCTAGCCTTTAACGGCTGAGCCATCTCTCCAGCCCACCTAACTGTATTTTAAATGACTGTTTTTGTCTCTGTAATTTTCAGTTTCTAATTTTTACATAACTACCATGTATTCTTTCTGTAATTTTAATTAGTTTTTAATAATAGAAATAATCTAAGTGCTAAGAATATTTTCATAGGAACATTTTTAAGGCACTTGATACATACCTCAGATTTGCCCTCCAGGTGAGTTGCACCAATTACATGCCACCAGCACTGTTTGCTTCCTTTTTTCCTACCATCTGATTCTGTTTCAGTCTGTTCGTAGTTCTGATCTTGTTATATCCCTTTTTATTGTTTCCTTGGGTTCCAACACCTCCCAGTTTAGTGTTCTCATTGAATTTCATTAGCAGCTGTTTCATTAGTGGCACAGAAGAAGGATTACAGTGTTAACTAGGATAGACTTTGACAAAGAACCATAAGAATGTATCTTATTATCTTTGCATAAATTCTTTTTAATCAAAGTTCCTCAAAAGCCTCTCTCTGTTCCCACCTCAGGGAGTAACTCTGACCACAGATGAGCGTCCAGACCGCAGCACAGGTGTGTGTGGTTCCATCCCTGTGGGAAGGGCACATCTGTGTTGTGCCAGGATTCCTGTCTTAACAAGCCTTGCTGAGGCTCTGTGTGGTTCTGAGCCTGCTAGCACCCTTTGCTCTCCCTTGATGACCTGACACCTACACACTTCTCATTTTGTGGCTATGTCCTGGAAGTATGGATGAGTCCTTATGTTGTTTTCTCTTTTACTTAAATCCATTTGATATGCACCAGGGACACTTCAATCCAAGGTACACTTTGCTAAGGAATCACTCACTTATTTTTATATACAAAATGTCACCTATTAACTGTGGCTGATATGATAACGTACATATTCTCTCTTCCTATTATCTACTAATAGGTGACTAATGCGAAATATTGAGTAATTTTTAAAAATCAATACTCAATTTTTTAGAAATAATTAGAGAGACATTCAACTCTGACACCAGCACCCTACTCAGTTCCTGAGCCTTCCTCTGCCGGAGGATAATCTATAAATAACTCACAAGGCTGACATTACTCACTGTGCTGCAGTCATTTTTTTCTGAGAAAATTTTAGCAACTGTTCTAATAGAGCCTGCCAGTTATCAGTAGTTGAGAATGCAAGTCAACTTTTAATTATGCAGACGCTGATTATTCAGACGACAAATTGTTGGTGCCTGCACGGCTCCTTCCTGCTGCCTACCTTTAAACATTCTCGGTGCTCATTAGCACATGTTCCAGAAGGCAGGCATTGGAGGCTCGGACAGGCACTCAAACCAGCTAAGCACTTAGAGAAGCTCTGATGAAAGATGTTAATGCAGTTTGTAGAATTATTGACTAAAATTGAGTCATTTGGATTCCCTGTGAATTGTATTTACATGTCCTGTTCCTGTCCCCCATAGCAACAGATAATAGGATTGTCTGCAGAGAGACAACATAATTCTTATATTTAATTTTTTTTCCTTTGTCGAACATTTTCACATGATATTTCATGGTGTTTTCTTTGTTCATTACATTTGTATCCAGACTAGTTATTTCTGATAAGCGATTAGTTAGGATTCCTGGCACGCAAACAGTGACACTACAGTTATCTGATTGTTTCCTAGTTTTTTAGAAAACCGTTTCCTTTTAAGTATCAGTGTTTTACACATTTCACCCAGTTTATTGGAAATATTATTTTCCTCCTGCTTAAACCGAGGCTATGATCCTAATTTAAGCTTTTCTAGGTAGCCAGTCTTACACATATCATACCTATTCCTGGCATGTGTTTGCCTATTACAAAACCCTTGTAGGTGTGCAGTTCTTGAAGCCTCTGGTTAAGTGAAATGTTGCGTGTGTGATGAACCTGGAGTGGGAATGGTGTTTTGTTTGCCGCAGGGCTGTTGTGCTTCACATGGCCCATTTTCTGCCTCCTCTAGTCTATCACTGTCTTGCCATTGCCAGAAAACCCTGCTGTGTGTTCCCCACGTGGAGGTTCTCTGCCTGAGAAGCTACATAACCAAATCAGTTAGCATTTTGTTTGAAGAACATGTAGGCTGTTAGAGCTTGGGTCTTACATTTGCCAAAGCCTTGACCACTGTTAACTTTTGGGAGGGGAGCATAGTGGAAGGAAACTCCCAACTCCTCTTTTGCTGTCTGTTTTGGTTTTGATTTTGTTTGGTTTGGTTTTGATCAGGCTGATCCTCTCTTCCCAGCCTCTCAAATGCTAGAACTACAAGAATGCATTCCTCACCTCACCTTTTCTTTGCTTTTTTCAAAATAGATTTCCCCATAGCAACAGAAATCTAACCTAACTAAGCATAGCTGTGCACATGGTATGAAGAACTCACATATGTGTGAACGGAAGTTCATGGAGACCAGCAGCACTGCCTAGAGGCCCCTTGTCTTCCTTCCAGATTTGCAGTTGTCTTGCAGCTGACTGTACTACAAAGAGGTTGTCTGGGATGCAAGACTCTTCAATAAAACACGCACAGACCATTTGCTTACCTGAGACTGCAGAGCAGTTTCCAAACTTTTTAGACAAAGGGCAGGATGAAGAAGCCTGTGGGGTTTGTGTTCACTCTTAAAGCTGCATAAGTAAATAAAGTGAGCTACGCTAACAGGACGCTCGTTCCCGTAGCCAGCCACAGAGCAGGTAAACCGAAGCACTTGGACTGCAAACATCTTGAGGAGATAATCTTAGGAGTGCTATGACTCTGTCCTGCGAGCATTAGGAAACTGTCTAGAAAGTACCCCACTGGTAATTCCTTTTTGATTATTTTTTTATAAATTCTAATCTTGTGGTTTTGAGTGGCATACAGGCATAATGGTTAGGCTCCAGCGGACTTTCTGTGTGCTCGTTCCCTTTGCTTCCTGAGGACTGGAGTTTGCTGTGAGTCATGTTCCATCTGATTTATGTTGGATCTGGCTGTGGAGCCGTGACTCAGATGGGCTTCAGGCCTAGCTGCTCAGTTCATCTTCTGAGGCATAGATGACAAGGACAGGACAAATGTCCTGACGCATATTTCCTTCTGTTCTTGCACTTCCAGGGTCTAACGAGAGCATCGTTGCCAACAGCAGACAGGTACGCCTTGCCACAGGCGTCTTCCCTGTTGTCAGCCTCCTGAACCACTCCTGCAGCCCCAACACCAGTGTGTCCTTCACCAGCACTGTCGCCACCATCCGGGCAGCACAGAGGATCGCAAAAGGACAAGAGATTCTGCACTGCTACGGTGAGCCAGCCTTTCTTTCCACTGTCCTCACGTGAGAAGGATAAGGGGACAGGAATCAGCAGGTACTGGGCCCGTGCCTCCTCTCATCCTCTGAGTCTTTCCTGGGAAAGCCAATGCATCCTTAGGCCAATAAAAAAAAAAGTCTTCTGGCTGTAATCAAAAGACTTGTTGAGGGCAGTGAGCCATGTCCCTCCTCCATGCTGAAGCCTATCCTGAAAATTATCAAGGAGCACCTTCTCAGCTTCTTTTTCTTCATGCCCCAGCAGCTTGGAAACTTACCTACTTCCACCCGTGTTTTGTTGTTTCTTTTGAGATAATAGGAGATAGTACCCAGCCTCACATAGGCTAGCCAGGTGTCTATCACTGAGCCAGAACTCCAACCCGCACCACCATGTCAGTCACATGATGACTATCCCAACCCCTCTGCTGAGTAGGCTTTGACTTTCTTGATGTGAACAGGAACTGTGGGTAATCTCTCTCCAGGGCCTCATGAGAGCCGGATGGGTGTTACTGAGAGGCGCCAGAGGCTGAGTTCTCAGTACTTCTTTGACTGCAGCTGTCCAGCCTGTCATGCTGAGACACTGAAAGCAGCTGCAGCACCCAAGTGGGAAGCCTTCTGTTGTAACACTTGCAGAGTGCTCATGCAGGTAAATCTTCTCTACTGTTCCCAGGGGTCAGTGCTCCAGCTAAAGGTTGTCAGTCACTAGGAGAAACCACCCAGCATTTATAGCAAGCACTATTTGATCCGCACTGTTTCCCATCCCGCAGGAATAAGACACCGAACAACAGGGTTCCTTCTCTATGTGGTTTACTCAGGTAATCAGGTACAGCTCAGCTCTAGTGGCAAGTGGCCCCAACCCTTCCCGGGCGAGGCTTATATCCCTGATGGGCATCCAACGAAGTGATGCCACGCGACATCTCCTCATAGGTCCTGCATATGTGCGTCAGATCAGACCACCGGCTCGCACAGCCCGAATGCCAAATAAGGTCTTGTTTATCTCAAGGGTCTTGGGCAGCCGTCACCATCTTTAGGCAAGGTTCCTAAAGCGCCTTACAACTATTACTGCTTCCATTCTTGTAACTCATCCCTACATGTCACCTGACACTGCAAGCAACCACAGGTTGGATTTCCTAACATTTTCCGTATAAATGACACAAAATCTTAACTTACTCAAGGGGACCAAAAAAACAATAGAAATTTACTTGCTCAAATAAGTCATCAAAAGTTCTGTATCAGACCTGGTACTTGGTAGTTCAGGCCTGTAATCCCAGCACCTAGGAGGCTGAGGAAGAAGGGTCTCAAGTCTGAGGCCAATCTCAAGTGAGACCCCATCTAAGAGAACAACATTCCAAGGAGCTGTTTCAGATATAGCTTAATCAGGTCATGGATTTTCTGTCTGCTCAATTCCATCTCTGTGCCGGCCTCATCAGACACCCTCTGTAGTAACTGTGAGAAAGTCTGAGTTTTCCCTCAGCATTTGAGCCAGAGGGCAGAGCCACAGCGGAGAGCATGAGAACAGACCCTTAGAGAGGTGCTGTTGCCAGGTAATGGCGTAGTCACTGGGATCTTCAACATTCATGCCCTAATGGAAAATGTTCTCCACACTAGAGAGTACCATCCTCATTGGGAATACAGTAAGTGGCATTGGTTATGTTGAGAAGCTAAAATTGTAAAGCCAAGGGTCAAATATGAATCGGTCCCTAGCACGTTTCATTTTATTTTGTTGTTTTAGGCAAGGTCTCACTGTGTAGCCTTGGCTCCTGCCCTCTGCCTCCCAGGTGCCACCATGCTGAGCCCGAGCACCCTTTGCAGTAGTGTTTCCTCACTCCTGCTCACCCTTGAGACAGGCTTCCACTGCGTGTCCCCAACTAACCTAGAGTTCACTTCAGAGCCCTGTCTGGCCTCAAACTTGAGATCCCCCTGTCCCAGCTTCTCAAGTACGGCGATATTTACAGGCCTACACCTAGCTTTCTCTGATAGATTCTTATAGTAAGATGATTATCCTTTGAGCCATATCTCCCTTCTGCTTCTTCCTCTCTTCCTCGCCCCGCAGGGAGGAACTAGATCTAGAACTTATTCCGTAGCTCTGACTGGCCGCAGACTTGCCGTCCTACTGTGCCACTTACTGCAGTATGTCACCACATCCAGCGTTCTATTTGTGTGTTTATTTGTTTATTTTCAAGACAGGCTTTCTCTGTGTAGCCCTGGCTGTCCTGGAATTCACCCTGTAGACCAGGCTGCCCTTGAGTTCACAGAGATCTGCCTGCCTCTGCCTCCAGAGTACTGGGATCAAAAGTGTAGGCTACCACCACCCATTCAGCTTTCTATATTGGTTTTCTTATGGCTTTTTAGAATAGCTATTATACATGTGTTCATCATCTAAAGGCCTGGTCCCAAAAAGAGATGAGAGGGGCTGCTAAGGTGAAAAGGATTATAAACTATCAGTTCTATTCAAAAATTAAATTTTGGAGTGGGATCAGCTTCTGCTTTCATTAGAATTGCTATCAGACCAAATTCACTCAGGCCTTGTTTGTATGGGCTATTGTAGGAGTCTCTTCCTCATCAGGCAGTGACCCTTTAGCTCACGAACATGCAACATGCAGTATTGATAACTGTTCTGGCTTAGGAATAAAAATAGAACTGACGTCCACAGGGAAATGATGTGCTGAGCTGTAGCAACGAATCTTGCACAGAATCTGTCAGCAGAGGCTGTCTGGTCTCTCGCCTGCAGGGCCTTCAGCAACAGGTTCACGTGGCCCAGAAGCTTCTCACAAATGGTAAACCAGGTGAGACTGGCTCCCTTGCCCTAAGCCTCAACCCTTGCCTTGCCTTGCCTTGCCTTGCCTTGCCTTGCCTTACTTATTGAGGACTTGAATTTAATTATCCCCGCACCGGCCACAAGATGGCTGTGTAGGCCAGTGAGACCAGACTTTGACCAGCTGTTACTCTGGTGCCCTTGAAAATATACCTGATGGTTTAAGTCTGCTGCACCAGATAGTTCTAGCAGCTCGAGCACCAGAAAGACTGTCTGGCTTCCATGGGCTTTGTGTGGCTCCAGAGGTTCAATGTCATCATCTTAATTCCCAGCTTATTGACCTAAGCTCCTAGAAGGTTGTTCTGCCCTCGGTAGCAGCAGTGAGTCCTGAGTCCTGCTCTGGGCTAGTGGTGTGGCTCCAGAGTAGAGCTCGGTAGCTAGCCCGAGCTGAGAGAAGGAAAGCAGGACTCCTCTCTTTTCAGAAAGGAATTTGCAGAACTCAATATTAGACCCTGACAAAGTAGGAATCTATTTTGACTATTTTAGCCTAGATTCTGAAGTTGACCTTTAGCCTAGAGTCAAGAAAGCTAACGATTCCAGGAGGAATGTACAGCTGGTTGTACTGGATGTTAGGAGCCCAGGGTAAATGTGGGGAGGCCTCATCTTTTTCTACTGAAAGAGAAAGCATAAGCAACCATCAGCTTCCCTGGAATGCTGGGTGGTTGACTCGGTGAGATAAAGGGGCATTTTCACTTTGGCCTAGCTGATAGACACCTCGTGACTTGGTCTCTCATGTCCAGGATTAGGTCTGTATCTGCTGTGAGGCATTTTTCTTTTGAATCCATAGAGCAAGCTATTCAACAGTTGTTGCGGTGCCGGGAGGCTGCCGAGAGCTTCTTGTCAGCAGAGCACACCGTGCTGGGAGAAATTGAAGACGGCCTGGCCCAGGCCTATGCTACCTTAGGTATGACCAGAGCTCTCCTTCCCCGCCATGTGTTCAGTGTGGCCCCGCCTAGTGTGTTTGCTTCTCTTGCCATCTGAACTGTACTCTTCTCCCTTCCGTTCTGCTTTCCTCCCCCTCAGAGCCGTGGGCTAATGGTGTTTCTTTTCTGGAATGAGACATTTCTCTTCTCACAGGAGACTGGCTAAAGTCTGCTGCCCATGTACAGAAGAGTCTCCAGGTGGTTGAAGCTCGCCATGGGCCATCCAGTATTGAAATTGGCCATGAACTCTTCAAACTGGCCCAAGTCTTGTTCAATGGGTAGGTCTTTCCTTTTCCTAGGTACACAGTGCTCTGTGTTTTACTAGGTGCTTCTGTGGATGGCTTTTTTGCTACAGTGCTTTAAAGCATGTTGAAACTCTTTGATTTCCTCTTTAGGGTATATCTTTGGCCTCTGTTTCACTGATAGACTTTAAGCTTTGAATTTCTTCCTGAGAGATGTGGAGAAAACCTTTAGGTCTTCATGGAGCTTCCTAGGGAGGACTTCTGGGCAGCCTCACCCGCCTGTAGCATTCCTCCCTGCTTAATCATACCTCCCTTGGCTGCCTCAGTCCCTGCTCTCTCAACTCCAGGGCTCTGCCTTTTCCCTGGTTTGCCTCCTATTCCTTTTAAAGCAGTTGTTTTCATCCAGAGGGATTTTGCCTTCAGATGGCATTTGGCAGTGTTTGGAGACAGTTTTGATTGTTACGGCTTGAGGGAAGTGTACTGCCAGCATCTAGTGGGTAAAAGCTAACCCTGCAGTACACAGGACAGACTCCACAGTTAGTTATGTGAAGACTGAGAATCCCTGCTTTAGAGATTAAAAAAGAAGCTGAGGGAACCGCTCAGTTGGTAGCACCCTTGGTGGCATGCACAAGGCCCTGGTTCTGTCCCTAGCTCTACACACACACACACAAAATAGAATACAAGGAAGAGTAGCCCTGATAGGCTGGTTTGTCACCCAGTGTGCCACTGAGGTATTTGAAGTGAAGTATATCCCCAATTTAGTATTTTGTATGGCTGCCATACCTCCAGCCTTGATAAAATCTCATGATGTACATTGGTAAGAGAAAGGGTTTGAAGCATAGACCTGTTTCGGACATGGAAACAGTATGTTTGGTCAGAGAGAGGGAAGGACCTGAGAGACAAGGGCAAGATCAGAGAGAGGGAGTCAGTCAGGTTAGACAAACGCACTCCAAAATGAACACCTGTGTATAAAGCTTTTATAAATGTTGACTAAGGTTTTGAATTTGCCCATTTTTCTCAGGATCCCACACAGGATCACAGAGTCTATCACACACATACACAGTTTTCTCAAATCTGCTTTGCAGTATGCTCATGATAGTTTATCTATACTTTCAGATGGTAAGAACCTAGAGGGCAGAGGCACTCAGACCCTTTGTGCCCTCCTTAAGACCCTTTGTGTCCTCTGTACAGAAAGGAGTCAGCTTTCGTTTAGACTGAGGTAGCGAATTGACAAGATTCCCTTTCTTACTTCAGGTTGGCAGTGCCTGAAGCTCTGAGTGCCATATGGAAGGCAGAAAAGATCCTGTTGGTGCATTGTGGCCCCGAGAGTGACGAGGTCCAGGAGCTCCGGGAGATGAGGTCCTGCTTACTGAACCCATCATTCATCCCTGCGGGGCCCGTGGTGTAGAGCGTACATCCTGTACACCCTCACCCTCAAGAACGGAACTCTGACAATGAGTTAGATGGTCTGTTGGCGTGGAGCTCTCATCAGAAAGGACAGGAATTACCCAACTGACGATACTCTAGCGTCTGGCACAGGGAACACTTGAAAACAGAGATTGAGACACTCACCTGTCCTGCTGGCTGCTGCTTGCAGGAATTAACTGCCCTCTGACAGAAACCCCCTCCCTAGAAAAGCCTAATTCCAATGTCTGTAGAGGCTGCATGCTTTAAAGGGTTGTCGCTGATCTGCAGGCAGCTGATGGTAGCCTAGGGTTTTGGCTCGATTTCATCTCACTAAACGATGAGTCTGTTTCCCTAGACCATCCCTACGGTTTCTAGTAGTAATGAAGTGCTGTGTTCCACTCCAGTGGGAACTTCAACTCTTAGTCTTGTATTGTAATTGAAAAATAACGTACAGCAAGAAGTCAGTACGACTCCTTACCTCAAGAGACACACAGTTCTGCTTACAATACCCTGCTTCCTCAAAGTCTTCATTAAGACTGGTGATGTATAAGACTGATGATGTATAGTTTGTGAATGGAGAAATAAATATGGGGCTGTCTTACTGCTAGGCAGTTCCTTCTTGAGATGGCAGCTCTGTATTTGTTTCCTACCAGTGTTCTAATTCTTACTCAGTGGCTTTCATTAAATCTTCTTGGCACTCGCTGTCCAAGCACTGATGCAAGTCAACCTTGTAGGCATGACTTTATAACATATAGGTATCCTTGTCAGCACACTTGAAAGCAGACTACTCGAGTTGTTTCACTTGCAGACAGAATCTCACTCTGTAAGCCAGTCCAGCCTCAAAACATCATCTTCCTGCTCAGCCTTCCAAGTACTAGGTTTATAGGCAAAGACCACCTGGCCTAGTTTGAGACTGCCATGTCTCCTCAGGCTCACACATGAAGTACAAACTGTGTGAGTACGAAGAATGGATTCAGGAATCTGCACGACACTCCAGGAGGAGCTGTGAGTCTGTCTGCACGACACTCCAGGAGGAGCTGTGAGTCTGTCTGCACGACACTCCAGGAGGAGCTGTGAGTCTGTCTGCAGGACACTCCAGGAGGAGCTGTGAGTCTGTCTGCACGACACTCCAGGAGGAGCCGTTGGTGTTGCTCACTGGTAGACTGTGAGGCTAGCGGTTACATCTCCAAATGCCCCTGAGTTCTGTGGTTGTGGACACTGCTGTTTATGGTTTCCAACTGAGACAGAGGGAAGGTCACTGCCCCTTTCCCAGAGGATGGCTAATGGTAGTCCAGACCACCAGGGACAGATGGCTGTGGGGTTTCCTGACTCGTCCTTAGTACACTATTGCTGGTGACCAATTTATTTGGATGAATTAATGGGAAAAAAAGACCCAAGTCCATACACTCTGCGTTTTAGAACTTGCCCATCCTAGCCATGCCCAAGAAGTAGCTGTTGATTGTCATGACATTATAATCAGGAAATAAATAGTCCTGAAGATGCCTGGCAGCAACTTTTCAGGAAGCTAGGTGTTAAAAGACAACATTTGAACATTTGTGGACTGGAAAATGGGCAGCATTTGATTCTCCTGCTGTCGATTAACTTACCCTGACAAGGAGGTGACCTGAAAGGTTTGTTTTGTTTTGAGTAGAGCTTTTTCAGGAAAAAAGTTTAGTCCTACAGACAACTCTATATAGTCATTTCAGTCCAAACACATGCCATGTGTTTTGTTCCTGAAAGCCCTGTCACGCTTTGTAAAATAGGTGCTCTTCCCCAAAGGATATGCTTAGCCTGTTACTGAGCAGGTTTTGTTTTATGCATAGAAGCTTTTGTAGATGCTTTGTAAGATGGCTCAGTAGTTAAGAGCATCTACTGCTCTTCTGGAAGTCCTGGGTTTGATTCTCAGCAGCTAACCCCATCTATTATTCCAGTTCCTGGGATATGATGCCCTCTTCTGGCCTATGTGAGCACTGCATGTACATGGTGCACAGACAAATGCAGGCAAAACACTCATCATATACATAAAATAAAATTTAAATTAAAAAAAAAAAAAAACTCTCATTGTCTCCTGTGACCTTAACTTGAGAATACCTATAACTGTGCTTATATTAAAGGCTGTGTGAGCTGCCCACCGTAGCAACACACCTATCAGCACTCAGAAGGCTGAGACTAGATGGTCAAAAGCCGTCTGGGCTACAAAAGACCTTGTCTCAAAAATAAAAGGGCTGAAAGGGTGTCTCAGCAGCTAAGAGCACACACTGCTTTTCCAGAGGGCCTCATTTCAGTTCCAACTACCCACACTGAGTGACTCATAACCACCTGTAACTCCAAGTCCATGAGAGCCAACACCTCTGGCCTACATAAGCACCTACGCTCAATTACACACACGCACACGCACACGCGCGCACACACATAAAGAAAGATACACATAATTTTAAGAAAATCTTTCAAAGTAAATAAAAAGAAAGATAAAACTATGCATTTCATCTTGGTAAGGTGGTGTACGCTTTTAATACCAGCATGCATGAACCAGGAGATCTATGAACTCTAGGCTAGCCTAGTCTACATAAATGAGTTCCAGGGTAGCCAGGGCTGCATAGTGAGACCCTGTCGGTAGGCATGTGGGTGGGAGGGTGGGTGGGTGGATGGATGGATGGATGGATGGATAGATAGATGATAGATAGATAGATGATAGATAGATAGATAGATGATAGATAGATAGATAGATAGATAGATGATAGATAGATAGATAGATAGATGATAGATAGATAGATAGATAGATAGATGATAGATAGATAGATGATAGATAGATAGATAGATAGATAGATAGATAGATAGATAGATAGATAGATAGATGGGCTAGAGAGGTGGCAGTTAAGCATATACTGGTCTTACGGGGAATCTGAGTTCAGTTCCTAGCCTCAGTGACAAGCAGCTCAAGCCACCAGTAACTCCTGCGCCAAGGAGATCTGATGCTCTGACCTCTGCAAGCACCATACTCATGCATGTGTCCACACTCAGACACATACGTACACATACAACTAAAAGGAAAAAATAAAATCATGTCAGATATACATGCCTATAATTCTAGCACATGGGAATTAGAGGCTGGGAGGATCAGGAATTGAGTGCCATTCTGCACTACATGAGACCCTGTCTCAAAAAATACAGACCGAGGCCAAGAGGGGTGGGACATACCTAGAATTCAGGAGGCAAATGCAGATGGACATCTGAATTTGGGACCCGCTTTGTCTACATAGCAAATTCCAGGCTAGCCAGGCACATCATAAGATCCTTTCTCAAAAAATAAATAGGCCTAGTTGGTAAAATGTAGCTTGCCCTCCAAACACAAGAACCCAAAGTCAACCCCAGAAACTATGTAAAAAGAAACAAGGTGTGGTGGCACTTGCTTGTGAGCCCGCATTGTCAAGGTGGAAACAGATGGATCCATGGGGCACAATGGCCAGCCAGTTACTAGCTAGTCTACTTAGTATGCTCCAGGCCAGTGAAAGACTGTCTGAAAACAAACAAACAAACAAACAAACCGGTTAGGAAGAGGTACCATGGTGGCTCATTGGGAACAGATACTTGCCATACAATCCTGGCAACCCTCAATTCTCAGGGGCCACTAAAAGTGGAAGGAGAGAACCAACTAACTCCACAGAACTGTCTCTTGACAGTTTTGTGCTGTGGCACACACACACATACACACACTTGTATACATGCATATGCATACAAATCATAATTTAAATTTTTAATTTTATGTGTATGGATATTTTGCCTACATGCATATCTTTGTGTGCACCACATGTGTGCAATGCCTGTGGAGGCCAGAAGAGGACATCAGATCCTCTGGAACTGGATGGAGTTACACAGGGCTTTGAGCCACCATGTAGGTGCTGCAAACAAAACCATGGGATCTCTGAAAGAGGCTCTTAATCACTGAGCCATCTCTTCATCTTCTCAATAATATATATTTCTGGGGCTGGAGAGATGGCCCAGCAGTTAAGAGCCCTGACTGCTCTTCCAGAGGTCCTGAGTTCAATTCCCAGCAACTACATGGTGGCTCACAACCTTCTGTAATGAGATCTGATGCCCTCTTCTGGTGTGTCTGAAGATAGCTACAGTGTAATCATATACATTAAATAAATCTTTAAAACAACTAACTGATACAAAGGTTAATGCAACAACATGGAAGATAGAAAAATAATATATATTTCTTTAACTTCCAAGTTAAAGTTTTTTCTTCTGTTTTACTTGTTGGTGGGTTTTTTTGGTTTTTGGTTGGTTGGTTGGTTGGTTGGTTGGTTGGTTGGTTGGTTGGTTTTTGAGACAGGGTTTCTCTATGCAACAGCCCTGGCTAGACCTGTGTAGACCAGGCTAGCCTCAAACTCAGAGATTCACCTGCCTCTGACTCCCAAGTGCTGGGATTCAAGACATGTGCCACCACTGCCACCCCACAACCACTGCCTGGCTTTTCTTTAACTTTCAAAGGCACCATCTCCTGAGAAATGACACCCAGCACTGTCCTCTGGCCTCTACATGACCCCATGTACAACACATACCTGCATAAACACACATAAATACCTAAGTAAACCTAGTCTGGCTGGTTTGGAACATCTGCTGTGGTTTGGATTGTGTCCCCCAAGGCAAAGATTGGGTCCCAGTGTAGCACTATTGGAAGATGGTAGAACTGTTAGGGTTTAGGCCTGGTGGGACATGGATAGGCATGCCAACCAAGGGGAATCTCTGGCTTCATCTTCTCTCTACTTTCATGTCCTAAGACAAGTCACAAGGCTGCTTCACCACACGTGTGCCCAGAAGCAAGGGGAGCAGTCATGGCTGGAACCTCTAACACAGCTGTTGATTCCCCCAGATATTTGTGATAGTAAGAGAAAGGTGAGGAACCCCACCGCAAGTGTTAGTAATTGTGTGTGGAGGCGCCCTCCTGGGGCGGGACGTCCCTCATTCACCAGCACTCCACAAGCAGGAAATGGTGACTTTTGCAGAGCTTAAGCAGAGCCAGTTCCAGTTACAAGTATGTAAATTCATAAGGACCAGTTTCTCTCCATACTAAACATAGCTTCAAACAGGAGAAGGAAAAAGCAAAAGTTAAGGAAAAGCTCTTTTATTGCAGAGGCTACATTGAGACTACCGGCCGTCTTCCTAGAATGTATAATCAGCCCTCCCTGTGGGGTTTTCTGTAGAGCATTGAGACATTAAGTGCTACTGGGGTCCAGGATTTTGCCTATGAAGAGGAGGGCCCCCGTGTCCGTGTCCCTCAGAACAAAGATGAAAGGTTGGTTAAGGTGATAGTCTAGCGGGAAGGTGAGGCGGACAGGCTGGAGGTCTGCAGTGGGGCTGGTTCCTGCCCCCTCCTCGTTCCACTCGAAAGCAGCCCTGTGTTCCACTTGGGTGAGCTTCACGGGTTTGCCTGTAATCTTGCTGAAGTCAGGTGACTCAAACAGGGACTGTAGTTCTGCAGAGATTGAGAAAGATTCCATTAACACCACACACACACACATACACCCCAAGGGCTGAGTCTAATGGAAGGTGGTTCTTTGCTCCCCTCCCCTGTAATAGTGTCACATGTTCCCTAAGCCATCCTACAAAGTCACGGGACTCAGTTCTGTCAGCAAGGTGGGAAGCTCTGAGACTCAGCCCCAAGAGCAAAATGGTCTTGCAAACGTACTCATGTCCTGCAGAGACTTGGTAACTTCGCCTTCATAGGTCAGCTTCAGCTTGGGGACAGTCAGCACAGCTTGGATAGTCTTCAGTTCTCGGTCAATGTCATGAATGAACTCAGAGGTGAGGCTCTCCTCTATCATGGTCAAGTTCTGGGTCACCGTCAGGGGCAGGAAGAAGATGATGCTCATGCTTCCGGCCAAGGGCAGCTGGGCGATCTAGCGCACCAGAGATGCACACGGGTTAGTCTTGAGCTAGGAAAAACCCTATACACCAACAGTTGTCTTCCCCTCCCTGTGGTGGGGCTCGGCTTTGTGTTCCCCGAGCTTCAGCCTGTGCAGGAGGATACTGGTTACTGGAAGTCCTTCCATGAGTGGGCAGAGCATTGGACCAGAAATGAACAGTAAAATAGATCCTTTGAACAGAGGTGTTGATTCTAGGGCCCAGGAACAAGTGTCAGCTTTCCGGAGCCTCATGCAGTCATAAACAGAAATGTCATTTCTCTAGAGTGTTTTGGGATTTTTTTTTTTTTTTTGAGACAAGGTCTATTATTCTGCCCTGGAACTTTCTATGTAGACCAGGCTAGCCTCAAACATAGAAATCCACCTGCTCCTGCCTCTCAAGTGCTGGTATTAAAGGCATGTGTCACCACACCCCACTATTTCAAGCACTTAGATTTCCAAAGAAGCCATAGTCTAGAAAGGGCTAATAGGTACTGATTAAGAACAGAAAGAAGTCAGGTACACTTAGAGCTGCAGAATGTCAGCCTGTAGCATTTGTGACAAGTTGTCAAAACTTTGCCCTTAATTCTAGAGAGAGAAGCTGTCAAAAGACTTGGGCTGGGACTGTAGCCCACTTGGTAGAGCACTCACCTAACATGCGTGAAGCAAGCTGTTTGATCGCCAGCACTGTGGGGTTTGACTAGGTTTGACCCTAATAGACTCCTGGGTTTGAATGTTTACCCCATGGGGAATGACACTATTACAGGTGTGGCCTTGTTGGAGGGGGTGTGGCCTTGGTGGAGGGGTGTGGCCTTGGTGGAGGAGGTGTGGCCTTGGTGGAGGAACTGTGTCAATTTGGGGGTGGCTTTGAGGTCTCTGTGCTCAAGCTCTGCCCAGGGTAGAAAGCCTCCTCCTGGCTGTCTACAGAGGGCATAGTCTGCTGGCTGACTTCATTTCAAGATATAGAACTCTTGGCTCTTCCAGCATGTCTGCCAGAACACTGCCCTGCTTCCCACCATGATGATAACGAACTGAAGCTCTGAAACTGTGAGCCAGCCCCAATTAAATGTTTGCCTTTATAAGAGTTGCCTTGGTCATGGGGTCTCTTCACAGCAATAAAGACCTAACTAAGACACATTCCTACAATACCAGCACTTGGGAGGTAGAGTTAAGATCAGGAGTCCTCAATTAGTTCATCTGAGGCCAGCATGAGCCACGTGAGGCTCTGTCTCAAAAAGAAATAAATAAAGAAATGAATGAATAAATAAACATTTGAGTGTAGAGTCTTTCCTTTCTTGCTTGCTTTGTTTTGGCAGTGCCAAGGATTAAGCCTAGGGCCTTGCTCATACTGGGCAAGCACTCTCCACTGAGGTACACCCTGGCAAGTGTCTAGTCTGTCTGTCTGTCTGTCTGTCTGTCTGTCTGTCTGTTTCTTATGTGTATGAGTGGTAGCCTGCATGTCTGTACACCACAGACATGCCTGGTATCTGCAGAGGCCAGAAAAAGATGTTGGATTCCCTGGAACTGGGATTGCAAATGGTTTGTGAGCTGCCATGGGTGCTGAGAATTGAACCTAGGGCTCTGAAAGAGCAGCCAGTGTTCTTGTTGTTGGTTTTGTTGGGGGCTGGAAGGGGAGAAGTTATTTGGTTGGTTGTTTGGTTGTTTGGTTTGGTTGTTTTCTTGAGACAGGGTTTCTCTATGTAGCCTTGTCTGTCCTAGAACTCGCTCTGTAGGCTCAAACTCAGAGATTTGCCTGCCCTGCCTCCCAAGTGCTAGGATTCAAGGTGTGCAACACCACCTCCAGGCAAGCAGCCAGTACTCTTAACCACTGAGCCATCCTTCCAGCCCTTTTTTGTGTTTTGAGATAGTCTCAAAGTACAACTCAGACTGGGCTCTTGTCACCCTCCCTCAGCCTCCTGGTTAGAGGTGTGTGTCACCATCCTCAACTCTGAGTGCCAGATCTTGAAATCCCACTTTGATGGCTTCTATCCTTAGAACAAACCCTGGGAGAATGAGTTCTGATAACTACTTCTCACTCCTCTTCAAGAAAAGGAAAGCCCCAGAAACAGTACTAACTTGCCCAAAGTCACACAGCAAAATTCAGATAACCTGCAGATCTCAGTGGCCGCCCATTCCATACCCACCCAGTCCTTCTCTGACCTCCCACCTCCATCCCTACAGACCTTGCAGTTGAGATCAGAGTCCAAGCCATATCGTAAGATGGCCTTAGGGTCTGACATCATGGGGACTTTCACGGTCCTGTCCTCATCCAAATGAAAATCTTGGAGGGTCGTCTTTCTTGAGTCAAACTTGGTTACCCACTGCCCTGGAAGGAAACAGATGGAGCATCCTGAGCCACTGTCACCAGAAAGGCCACAGGACCATGCTGTGTCTCCACTGGCCAAAGCAACCTGAGCTGTCAGCAGCAAGAACACAGGGGCCACCGGGTCCCAGCGTGTATGGTGCAGACCACAGGCTCCATGCACCACAGGTGCTGGCAATCCTCACCTAGCAAACTCAGAAATAGGTGGGTGTTCTCTCTCTGACTTGGGTCACCAAGCTCCTTCTGTTGAAAGTGGCCTTTAATATGCTGGTGTATGACTGCTCTCCCGTCCCCTGTGGGCTTGGAGTAGGAAGCCCCAGGGCTTTCCTCTAGGTTAGGATCCACTCTTGCGAGTTACATAAGGTGGTCACAAAGCAACTAAAAATGGAAATTGATCCATAAGGTGGTCACAAAGCAACTAAAAATGGAAACTGATCAAACCATTCCTGCCCCAATCCCTTTTCTGAGTAAAATAGATCTCAGATAAGGCCTGTGGAAGGGTCTCCTGACATATTACCACTGCCTAGAAGGATGTTGACAAGTAGGTGACGGCAGGTCTGAGCCGGGATGGGACCAGGAGTAGGGGGCTGCTCTGAGGGCAAGACAGCATGTATTGTAGAGTGTCCGAGAGGTAGATGTGTAATCCTAACAGTGAAGACAAGGACACAGGCTGAGGAGAAACCTAACACAGGGTTCTGCAGCTCATGGGACAGAGCCGGTATTAAACCTCGTTTGATTCAAAAGCCAGAGACCTGTGCCCAGCCCCATGTAGCCATTTCACTGGTCAGCTAATTCAGAAACACTCAGGGTGATATGCCCACATGCTACAAGCACTGTAGCTTTCAGATCTCGCTCTGGCCTGCGCTCATGTTTGCAACCACACACACACCCACTGTCCTCCCTCGGCCAAAGACAAGTGGGGAAGCCCTCACCCTTGAAGTAAGCCACGCCGAGGAGGAGGATGCTGAGGGAGCTGGGCATTTCCCTTGTGGACCGGGCAATCTTCCCTTTCATCTGGGCCTGCACCCAGTTGTTAATCTCCTGAAGGTCTATGCGAGGGTTGCCAGTGAGGATTCGGGGCCTGGTCCCATATGACTTCTCCAGAGGAGCAACGAAGCTGGATTTTACTCGAAGTTCTTGAGAGCAAACAGATCAAAGATGAGAGCTGAACCAGCAGCCTCATTTTGAAAGCATGCCAGACCCCAGCTTCCTGCTCAGCATCTTCCCCTGACTTGCTGGGGCATCTGCCGGCTTGCCCAAACCCTGGCTAGGGAACAATGGCTTCCACCCGTTGCTTTCCCTTCATGTTACTGTCCACACACACACACACACCCAGACCCTCCTGCTGTCTCCCACACACCACTTCCTCTTTCTGTTCCTCTGTGGTCTCACAGGCCCTTTCCTGCCCACCAGTGCCAGGCCTGGCCTGAGCACACACAACTTATTGTTTAGAAGCCTGGAGCATATAGACAACCCAGGCCAGAAAAGCAACTGAGTGCCCGGCATAATGGTGCGTGCCTGCACTGCAGAAGCAGAGGCAGCATTATGAGTTGGGGACCAGCTAGGACTCCATAGACTTTGAAAGGTGGGGTGGGGGTGAGCTACTGACTCCTCTCAAACACAATTCTGGAAGCACTCTTGAGGTTCTTCTCGGGGGCAGTGACAGACGCAAGGAGTTCCTTGTAGGTGCCGTGGATGTCAGGGTCGCTGATCAAGTCGTAGTAAAGAACCCGGTGAATGACAGACTCTGTTCGCTGTTCAGCTCCTGCCAGAGAGAAAAGGACGGCAAGCTTCCTAACTGCCCATGAGGCCCACATCAGGGTAGGGATATTAGACACCAATCTTGTCCTCTGAGAGCCTGAGGAGGCCCATATTGCAGATGTTCTAGTTGGACCAGAGCTTCAGGGCATGGAAAGAAATAATGATTGCATTGCTAGGACAATCTCTAAGACAGGCCAAGGTCATCAGACCTACAGAGAGAAAAGGGATGTGGTCCCAAAGTTCTCCCATTGTATCCTACACTGTTCTGAGGATGAACCAGGGCTGCTCATGGCAGTTGTAACCCTAGAACCTGGTTAAATAACTAAAACACAATAGGAAGCCACTTAAGGAACCAAGGGTTGAGTGCCATTTACAAAGCTGTAGGGACTGTATGTGGCCCCCACACCACCCCCTTCCCTGCGCCCCTGACAGTGGCAGCATGGAGATTCTGGGTAGGGAAAATTCAGGTCTGCTTGCAGCCTTCTTCAGTTACCACTCACCCAGAGAAAGGGCAGAGAGGGCTGTGGCCACGCTGAGTGGAGACAGCAGGACATTGCCGCTTGGGCTGGCACTGGATCTCTGGCGGTACAGATCGTAGCCGAAGTTGGAAACAGCTGCTGCCAACTTGTTCACAGGGACCTTGAAGAAGGGGTCATCCTCCTCCACTGGCTCCCCTGTGCTCTCAGGGGCTGGGGAACCCTGGGTTAGAATAAAAGGACCAGTAGGGAGGTACAGTGAATGCATCACCTCCTGCAGAGGGTTGTCCTCTGGTCCCTAGGGCCTTTAGTCTGAGGTGAGAAGGAGTGTGTGCTCTCTGACTACATCTCTGAGCTGAGAGGTGGGGAGGGGTGGGGGCAACACAAAAGGGCTTGCCAGACTTGAACTGTGACCTAAGAGCCTGAAGCCTGGCCCACTTTAAAATAAAAACTGTAGGGCTGGGGAGATAGCTTAGTAGATAAAGTACCGGCTTACAAGTACGAGGACCTAGATTCAATCCCCAGAAGCCATGGGGAAAGAGCTGGACACGGGGGCACATGCTTATAATCCCAGCACTGGGGAGGCAGAAATGGGCAGGTCCTGAGGCTAATTGGCCAGTCAGCCTGAACTGTGTTCCAGGTCAGTGAGGGGTCCTGTTTCAGAAACCAAGGTGGATGGACCTGAGGACTCTGGGTTGACTTCTAGCCTACAAATACACTCTGTGTCTGTGTGTCTGTGTGTCTGTGTGTCTATGTGTCTGTGTGTCTGTGTCTGTCTGTGTCTGTCTGTGTCTGTCTGTGTCTCTGTCTCTGTGTCTGGCTGTTTCTCCCTCTATCCTTCTATCCCTCCATCCCTCCCTCCATCCCTCTCTCCCCCCTTCCCTCTGCAGGGAACCTCCCCATCACCACCACCAAAGAAACCTGTCCTCAGACCCCTCTTCCCTACTCATCTTGCTGACTGGTCCTCGTCTGCCTAGGTCCTGCTATGACACCCTCCCTGTCTTTCCTGACAAGCCATCTCCTCTGACCAGTCCTGAGAGGACTTTGTAGTTTTCTGACTTGTTTTCAGTGAGCTAGCTGCTGTTGCGAGGGACTTTCTGCTTTTTGTTTTGTTTCCAGGGCTTTGGATCAAAGCTGGGCTCTTACGTACGTTGGGCACTTGCCACCCAGCTGTATCTTCAGCTTTTTGGTTTGGAGGATTTGTTTTTAGTTTTGTGTTTGGTTTTTGGTTTTGGTTTTTTGATTTGTTTTGTTTTGTTTTTTTGAGACAGGATCTCACTATATAGCTCTAGCTATCCTGGAACTCACTATGTAGACCAGGCTGGCCTTAGATTCACAGAGATCCACCTGCTTCTGCTTCCCAAGTGCTGGGATATATATATTTTGATCCAGAGTAAGTGTCCCGTGGGCAGAGCTCAGTGATACAGCACATGTGTAGCCCGTGCGGGGGCCTGGGTTTCACCCCCAACAGAGGAGGGGGAGTTAGTAAGTGAGGAATAAGTGAATGGCCAGTGGCAAGACAGTATTGACTAAGGTCACTAGGCCCTGATCCAGACTTAGAGCCAACCCAGGTCTAATATGCCCAGCTGCCTTATCCTTGTGTGACACAATCCAACCCCTACTTCCTCCATATAGTGGCAGCTACTCCAGACCCTGAAAGGAGAGGAAGGATATTCTTGTCTTGCTGGATTAGCGAAGGCCTAGCAGAGTGAAGGCCAGAGCCCACCCTGGACCCAGGGCTGCCTCCCTGCACTGTCTCTCCTGCTGCCTGCTGAGGAGGATCTGGGAGAGCTGCTGCCCCACCTACACACCCTACTGACCTCAGAGCTGCTGGGGACATTCTGGCTGTTGCCGTGCCCGAACAGGGCTCCAGTCCAGAGGAGTAGCACCAGGACCTGCATCCCGGGACTACAAGAGAAACAAGAGAGTAAGTGACTCCCCTCACCCACACCCTCCCCTGCCACTGCACACTGCACACTGCACAGGGACAAAAGTCAGGCAGAGTGAGCACCTTCCGTCCCTCTAGCTCTCAGCCCCGAAGTGGACCCTTACCTTGAGGCTTGTCATCCCTGACCTGCCCCCGCACTTCACCTTGACCTCCGCCTCCGTGTTGGCTCCTATTGGGAGACCCACCTTCCACTCTAAGCTCCAGAGCAGTGAAGACCCAGCAGCAGACTTTTCAGGCCTCAAGAAAATACTCTAGCACAAACACACACCAAGGCTTTTCCGTGGAGGCACACAGCCAGCTCATTTGGTAGTATTCGGAACCCTGTCTGAGGATGGATGCCGAGCCCAGGTCATAGACTTACAGAACATGTGGTCTGGTCCTGTCATCCACCAACAGTTCTCTGACCAAAGCCTATGCTAAAGACACACACACACACTTTTTTTTTTTAGGTAGGTTCTTGTGTATGAAGCCCAGGCTAGCCTTGAAGTTGCAGCTACCCTCCTCCATTTGCCTCCTGAGTACTACAATTCCAGGTGTGAGCCACCATGCCTGGCCTGACGCCCTTCTTCTATTTCAAGAGCAATTCTTAGTTAAGAGGGTGTGAACTAGGGCTGCACTGCCTGGCATCAAACCTTGACTCTGGGTCTTCATAGCCATCCAAAGAATAAAGCCCTCCTTGTTGTATAGTATAGTATAGTATATAAGTTCCCTGTATATAGTATGGTAGTGTTGACCTACTTCTAGGAGGGTTAAATTTTAGAACATCTCTCTCTCTTTTCCTTTTTGAGACAACCTTACTATACTTTGGCTGCTCTTGAACGTGTGGTCCTTATGCCTCTGCCTCTCAAGTGCTGAGGTTGCAGGTGTGCACAGTCACATCTGCCTAGACAATGTCTCAGGAGACCTTAACAGCGCCAGTGGTCAGGAAGCCCTCACCTCTCCCTTCAGCTGGTTTCTCTTGTAAAGAGCCATGTTTTCTTCCCCTTCGTAGCATGGAAACAGCTCTTAATCCCAGAGCCTTCCTTCCTTCAGGTTAAACAACACCAGTTTTTGGTGGGACCTCCCATTTCCCTTTACCTCCCTACGCAACAACCTTTTCTGCTAAGACTCCGGCCCGGCACTTGGACCACAGGACAGAATTGAAGCCTGGGCGGTGTGCTCTTGCACATCATTCCTGTGCTCCCCTGGAGTCAGGTCTAGAGGAGGGAGACAAGGGCCACGAGTCAGAAAAGACCACTGGCTGTCCTAGTGTGCACCTGTCTTATAGCACGCACACGCTAACGTGGCCCCTCTGCTCCATCACCATTCTTTCATGTACACGCACCCTCCCCCACCAGACACATACCCCACTGGCTTTTCTGACTTCCCAGGGGGAAAAAATTTGATCTGAGAAGTTAGGAGTCCACCATGGTCAGCTACAGTCCTTAAAATTAAGTCAGACAATCCACGGGACACCTGTAGTGCGTGAAGGGCAAGGGAAAGACTCCGCGTTCACTCTGCCTTTGACAGCAGCAGGAACCAACCTGGCTCTCTCTAGCCTCTCATCTCTAGCAGACCTTCCAGTGGAGATTTTAGGGACCTCTGTGTTCTCATCCAGGGCACTGCCACCCAGCTGCTCAGGAGGAAACCCGTGAGAACAACAGAGAAAGCAACGCAGATCTAGGCTTATTGCCCTCCCTTGCCACCCCCACCCATCACAGGCAGCAGCCTCCCTCAGCTGAGCCTCAAGAGGCTGGTTTATCAGAGAGGTACACAGAAAAGCATCTCTGGTCCCTCTGGGTAGGTAGCAACTGAGAAGGGAGGAGATGGTCACCCTTGGCATCTTCTTCCGGGAAGTAAATGAGGTACCCTTGCAGATGGGACCTTCTGGAGTTCCTCCAGGGTCTAAGCCATAGGTCATTGTACCACATGGTTAGGCGGAGGACTGAATCAGAGATGGGAAACCTGGTGTGCATGGGGAGACACAGAAGTCCAATGCTGGCCCAAGAGCTATAAGCTGGGACAAATGCTAGGGAAATGCCTGTATGCTCCACCTCAAGCCACAGGAATAAAGGAAGTGGAGACCCTAAAGGGCAGAAAGTGAAGGTCTGCATCAGAGGCTGCACAGGACACATGCAAAACCCTGGCTGTAATAACTGGGTTGGGTAGGCAGCCACTGGCTAGCCAGGGGCACCGGGACAATCATGCCATCCTGTCCAAAGGGCAGTGTCCAAGCCAGATTTCTAGGCTATAGGGGAGAAGGGTATGGGGAGAGGGTCAAGATTCTCCCCTCTGAGCCAAGGCCGGCCTCCCCATGTGCCCCAAATCAAGAGGCACAGAAACTGGGATGTTGTGGTCTCACATCCAAGCTGAGAAGACAAGTGGGAGCCAGTACATGTGTTTCAGATTAAACCCAGTCGGGAGACAAACATGTTGCTCCTCCTCCTCCCAGAGCCAAGCTCCCTTCAAGCCACATGGCAGTGACCATGTGGACAGTGCAGAGGAGGACACCTCTCTCTCCACTGGCTCAAGGACTGTTTCCAGGGGTTCAGTCTGGCTGGCTCATGGCTACACCAGTCACTTGGGGACAGTTTGGTTTGTTTTTTTTTTTCCCTAAAATCTTGGAATCTGAATCAGCCTGAGACACCCCATAATTGTACCTCCCAACAACACCCCAGAAAGGCCAGTTCTGGAGAACAGAACTCTCTGGTCCCCACCCATCCCCCTCAGCCTGGGGGCTGAACTGATGGGCAGCTGAGGTCCAGACAGTGGCTGGCTCTTGGAAAGCCTGTCTCTTTTCTTTGACGCAGACCACTCCCTGCCATGCCTTGCCTCAGGAGGAAAGGGCTGCAGGAGGGCAGCCAGACCCCACAAACCAGCTAGGCTAAATGGTGCTTATTGTTTGCAAGAGGCCATGACCTCATTTGTCTCCCAGCTCGCTTGGTAAAAGAGAACAGAAGCTGGACAAGAGAACCTAGCCGGCGTCCCAGCAAGACTCAGGCAGCCCGAGCTGTAAGGGAACCAGCACCAATGGCTCTGAAAAGCAGCAAACTGAATGGAGCCAGACTGGGCTGCAGAAAGATCAACTTCCTTGCTCACTGCTGGTGGAAGCAACTCCAGGGAGAGCCCTGCCTATAGGACTATAGCCCCTTCAGGGTACTGCTGAGTCCAGTCCCAGAGCCTAGCTCCTTGCTTCCCACCACCCACCACTACATTCCTTCCCAACTCCATTCAAAACCCCTGTCCAGCCTCTCCTGTTGTCACAGTGGTATATAGTGAGTGGATAATAGAGTCCTGGCCCTCTGTCCCCCAATTCTCTCTCCTCTCTCATCTGTTCACCTTAATTCCTAAACTGCAGGGGTTACTATAACCTTACCTCCACTTCCTTGCACCCCTCTTTCCTGCTCTCTGGGGTGCCCCTGCCACTCCCAGTCCCTCCAGTCAGAGAGCTTCTCCCAGGGAGCCTCTCTCATATCTGTCTTCCCCAAGCTAGACCAGGAGCTGCCTTACCTGTGGTCTGGTGCAGCTCCTTTCACAGCTTACACTCTGAGGGGCTCCAGGAAGCTGTGGAGGGAGTAGCTGCCTCTCAACCCAACTTCCAACAGGCTTCAGATTACAGCTACTCCTTTCTTAAAGTGACCTGACTCCATTTGGAATCTGTGATTGCATCATTGTCTGGTGTTAACTTTAACCCACTGCTGCCCTTCTGCCATGTGGCCCCAAGACCACACGTTTGCATCACTCTCCTCCTCTACCACCTCTCCCTTGGGCCTTTATCTCTCTTCATTGGGACCCTCCACATGATGGTTAACTTCAGGGGCACTTGGGCCAGCCTGGGGTAGGTCATGAGTCTGAACTTGAACAACGGAGAGGATTGGCTGAGAGGAAATCTGCATAGAGAGAAAGTGAGCCGCGGTGAGGATGATGGGTTCTTCGCTGGCTCTGGCTCTACCTGCATTTTGGGAGCAAGATGATTCTTCTCCTTCTCCTGCAAAATGAAGGAATGGGACTGAGACTGTTTGCTCTAAAGGTCTGTGCTCTCTGAAGATTGCAAAGGACAGTGGGGTGGGAACTAGACAGTTGTTGACTCAGTGCTTAAGAACACTGGCTGCTTTTGCAGAGAACCTGAGTTCCGTTCCCAGCACACACACCAAGGACTCACAGCTGCCTGTAACTCCAGCTCCAGAGAATCTAATGCCATCCCTTGGCCTCCTCAGGTACCACATACAGACAAACACGCGCGCGCGCACACACACAGAGAGAGAGAGAGAGAGAGAGAGAGAGAGAGAGAGAGAGAGAGAGAGAGAAAGGGAGAGAGAAAGGGAGAGAGAGAGAGAGAGAAAAGAAGAAGAAGAAGAAGAAGAAGAAGAAGAAGAAGAAGAAGAAGAAGAAGAAGAAGAAGAAGAAGAAGAAGAAGAAGAAGAAGCAGCTTGAGAAGCTTAGCCCAGAGGTGGTGGCACACACCATTAATTCCAGCACTTGAGGCCAGCCTGGTCTACACAGTAAGTTTCAGGACAGCCAGGACTACACAGAGAAATCCTGTCTTGAAAAAAAAAATACACAAACAAACAAAATCTTTAGGAAGAAAAGAAAGGATGATGGGGAAACATCTGATCAAAGAAAAAAATGGAGTGTCCAGGACACCCATCCTCAGAGGAGGCCCTCACTAGACGCAGTCTGCACAGGAGAACACTTGCACTCAGCTTTCCCTGGGGTGTTGGAACTCAGATGCAGTTTCCGAACTAAAGCACTGTCGGAGCGGTGACTGGGGACCTCAGGTTGAGTCCCTCATCCAAAATGAGTAGGAACCAAAAATCAAATGAACAAACGAACAAAAGCGTTTTGGATTTGGGATCTGGAATAGTTACATCTACATAAGAGACCTTGGGGATGAAACTCAATTCTAAACTCAAAAGTCATCTGTTTCATATAACACAGAATACACAAAGGCTGAAGGTAATCTTAATATTTCATAACTGGTGTGGTGCCACTTGCTCATGATGTCAACACTTGGAAGGTGAGGCAGAAGTTTAAGGGCAGCCTTGGCTACACAGTGAATTTGAGGCTAGCCTGGGCTACCTGAAAATCTGTATCATAAAACAATAAAAGAAAAGGTGGCCAGTGAGGCGGCTCACCAGGTAAAGGTTATAGCCACTAAGCCTGAGAACCTGAGATGTATCCACAGCACACACATGGGAGAGGAAAACCAATGTCAACATGTGGTCCTCTGACCTCTGTGTGTGCCAGGGCTCGTGCACACCCACCCACCCACGGTACATAAATAAATAATTGTAATGATTAGTTTTTAAAGAACAATATTTTTTGTTAATCTTGTTTAGGGAACAAAGTTCGTGTACATTGAACTGTCGACCGTGTGGTGTGGATCTTCTCCAGGAAGCTAAAGATTCTGGAATGCTTCATGTTGCAGCTACTCTGATTAAAAGTATTGCTTTCTGGGCTGGGTAATGGTGGTATATATCTTTGATCCCAGCACTTGGAAGGCAGAAGCAGGTCTCTGTGAGTTCAAGGCCAGCCTGGTCTACAGAGTGAGTTCCAGGATATCCAAGGCTACACAGAGAAACCATATCTCTAAAATCCACTAATTAAAAAAAAAAAAATCAGCACTTGGGAGGCAGAGGCAGGTGGATTTCTGAGTTCGAGGCCAGCCTGGTCTACAGAGTGAGTCCAGGACAGCCAGGACTACACAGAGAAACCCTGTCTCGAAAAAAAACCAAACCAAACCAAAACAACAACAAAAAACCCAGCTTCCTTTCTAAGCCTATATATTTTCTAGGCTGACTAATGAAGCCCAGTAGCCAGTCATAGAAGGCTCAAATGAGAGAAAATTTAGGGGTCTCTACAACCATCCTTGGAAAGGCCATAGAAAGCAGAGTTTGGGCCAGTGAGACTTTGTAGTGGGCAAGGTTCAGCTCTGTAGGAAGAAGAGTGTCAACAGTCAGAGTCCAGCTTTCAAAAAAACCTTGTGAAGCACCTCTAGCCAAAACACTGTGTTAGCGGGCAAAGGCACTTGCAATCTAAACCCGATGACATAAGTTCAATCCTTGGAACCCAGGTGGAGGGAGTGTGCTGACTCTACAAAGTTGTCCTCTGATCTACACATGTGTGCAAGTGCATGCACACACACACACATACATGTGACATGCTCACATGCATATACATATACACGCATATGCACGTACCCACACACAGTGTCAAAAGCAACAAAAGATGCCCTGTGAAAACTTCTCATTCAGTCTCCCATCACCCAGTGCCACACTCTGAGCACAGGTGATACTGAAATCTTTCCTGGTTGGTCAATCAGTTGTTTGAGACCAGGCCTCACTATGTAGCCCAGGCTGGCCTGGAACTCACAGTGATCCTCTTACTTCTGCAAGATGAGCCCATCATGCCCACCATGTTAGTTAAGCAATACCATGCTCTATAAAACAAATCTAGGCAGGCAGGATGGTGTACTCCTGTAATCCTAGGACTTGAAAAGTAGAAGGGAGATCAGGAGTTCACATCAATCTTTCATATAAGAGTAGGAGGCTGGTGTGGCTGTTCCCTGGGAGGTTCTGCCAGCACCTGACCAATGCAGATGCAGATGCTCGAAGCCAACCATCAGACTGAGCTCGGGACCCCAGTGGGGGTGCTGGCAGAAGAACTGGATAAGTGGTGGGGGATTGCATCCCCATAGGAAGAACAATGTCAGCTGGCAAGATCACCCAGACCTCCCAGGGACTAGACCACCAACCAAGGAGTGTACATGGAGGGATCCATGGCTCCAGATACATATGCCTTGTCTGACATCAGTGGGAGGAGAGGCCTTTGATCCTTTAGAGGTTTGATGCCCCAGTGTAGGAGATATTGGAGCAGTATGGTAGGAGTGGGTGGGTGGGTGGGGGAGCACCTTCATAGAGCCAAAGGGGAGGGGGAAATGGGTAGATGGGATGGGGGGGGGGGGGGTTGTGAAGAGGTAACCAGGAAGGGGAATATCATTTAAGATGTAAACGGAAAGAATGATAAATTTAAAAAAAATTTTAAAGAGTCAGAGGCTAACCTGAACTTTATGAAGACCTGTCTCAAAAAAAAAAAAGAAAAGAAAAAAGAAAGCAAAATATAGAAAAGGAAGAAAAGAGATGGCTCTGAAAGTAAAAAGTCCTTGTCACTAAGCATAAGGATATGAGTCAACCCCAGGCCCCACATGGTGGAAAGAGAGAAATGACTCCCACAAGTTATTTTCTGAGCTACACATGCAATCCATGGCATACACAGAAACACACAAACAAACAATAAGTAGCTGGTGTGGTGGTGTGCATATAATTCCAGCATTCAGGAGACACAAACAGGAGAACTGTTGGAAATCTAAGGCCAACATAAAGACCTACTCCCAAAGAAGTACAAACTAAAAGGAAAAAGATAGACAACCAGTGTGATATTAGAGTTAGAAATCTCTCTTCACGATGTATAGATACTGTAAAAGGAAGAGAAGATGCAGCCACACCAAAACTGTAAATCAATGAGAAAACCAAAAACAACTCAAGAGGGGGCTGGAGGGTAAGAGCACTTGCGGCCCGTGCAGGGGACTTGAATTACATTCTCAGTACCCGAATCAAGCCTAGAGAATCAAAACTGCCCGTAACTCCAGCCCTGGGATCCAACACCCATTGCTGGCCTCCACCAGCATCACTCGTAGGTGTGTGCACACACACATCAATAAAAATAAAAATAAAAACAGGATGGGGAACAGGGAGGTGGATCTGGGAGGAGCTGAGAGGCATTGGGTGAATACAATCAAAATATATTGTATGAAATTCTCAAAGAACTTATACAAAATACTTATAAAACTTCAAGAGGACCTGGAGAGGTGGCTCCGCAGTTAAGAGCATCCATTGCTGTTGCAGAGGGCTCTGGCCGAGTTTCCAGCACCCACATGGTGGCCCACAGCATCATAACTGCACTTCCAGGGGATCCAATGCCCTCTTCTGACCTCTGTGGGCACCAGGATTGCATATAGTGCACAGACATACACACATGCAAAACACTCATAAAATAAATCTAACAAAAAGTTTTAGCTAATAATTTAAGAAAAAAATATGGCCAAGTCATTCATGGAAGACAATAAATTTATACCAAGGGGACAATAAATTTATACAAAGGCGTTCCACAGGGCTGGGAATGTGCTCAGTGGAGATCACATTCCCTGGTATATGAAAAATCCCTCAGCTAGGTATGACACCTTTAATCCAAGGTCTCCTGAAGTAGAGGCAGAAGAATTTCTGAGAGTTCAAGGCCAACCTAGTCTACATAGCCAATTCCAGGACAGTCAGAAGGATATAATAGATACACCCTACCTAAATTAGTGCCACCAAAAAGTGGGGCTGGGTTTGAGTCCCCAAATCACGAAGAAAAAAATGAAATTAAAACCATAAGAAGTCTTGCTGCACAGTCTTTTTTTAAAAAAGAATTATGTATTTATTTAATGTATATGAGTACACTGTTGCTGTCTTCAGACACACCAGAAGAGGGCATCAGATCCCATTACAGATGGTTTGTGAGCCATCATGTGGTTGCTGGGAATTGAACTCAGGACCTCTGGAAGAGCAGTCAGTGCTCTTAAGCGCTGAGCCATCTCTCCAGCTCTTTTGTATGCTGTTATCAGGTTGATAAAATTTAATCACCTGGAGTGCTGAGACCAAGGGCTAAAGCTGGGAGATTGAGGGGCTAGAGAGATGGCTCAGTGGTTAAGAGCACACTGATTGACCTTCCAGAGGTCCTGAGTTCAATTCCCAGCAACCACATGGTGACTCACAACCATCTGTAATGGGATCCAATGCCCTCTTCTGGTGTGTCTAAAGACAGCTACAGTTGTACTCATATAAATAAAATTAAAAAAAAAAAAAAAGCTTGAGAGATTGAAAAGTGCAGACTGTGAGCCGGGCAGTGGTCGTGCACGCCTTTAATCAGCACTTGGGTGGATTTCTGAGTTTGAGGCCAGCCTGGTCTACAGAGTGTGTTCCAGGACAGCCAGGGCTATATAGAGAAACCCTGTCTTGAAAAACAAAACAAAACAAAACAAAAAACGAAAAAATGCAGACCAGTTTTCCAGTTCTGATCTCCTCAGGCCTGTGTCTGCCTCCCTCCTGAGTACACCAGAGGCCTCATCTAAACCGCCTTCCTGCAGCAGCTCCCTCTCCAGTTCATTGGTGCTAGGCCTGCCACAGTTAGTGTGGCTGGATAGGGGCTGGCACTGGTACACTGTTGGTAGCTTGATTATTGGCTACAGGATCCTGTCTCTCAAGCAGCACCTCCTCCTATGCCATTCTGGGTTTTGCCCTATCTGAGACCATGGGACTCTTCTGTTTGATGGTCCCCTTCCTCATCCTCTTCCCCAAGTGACGATCCATGAGGTCACCCGGCCGTCTCTTGCTGCTTTGACTCCATGCCAGTCCTGGTGTTCGACTGTGCTGAGCTTTACCATTAAACAACAATGTTTCTCTAAAATAACAATAAATTAACCATTAAAGGTGGACAAGCCCGAAGCGAAAGCCCAATGTTCTACTTCTAAATGCATGCACCAAAAGCCTCCCACAGGACCAGAGGTGTAGCTCTGACAGGGTCCTTGCCTGGCATGCATGAAGCCCTAGATCCCATCCCCACTCCATAAAATGCATATGTGGACACGAGGCATTATTCACAGGAACATTCTATCTGTCTACAGTGCCCTCAGTCCACTGTGTTCACACTTGCTGCTGTTTCCAGTGCCTTCTGGGACTGCACCTGAAGAAGAGGACTGCTTAAGAGGGCTCTGTATGCACCACGGCTCCTACCAAGCCAACTGCCACAGATGCATGATGGGAAAGTCTTCTGGAAGCAACTGCCTGCCAAAGGCTCTGACAAGAAAGCACCCTCTACTGGAAGGGTGGAGAAATCTCACTGTTTCAGTCTTGGTTCTGTGGGATTCCAGGAAATTAGATAACATCGGAAGTTCACCAAACTTCCAGAGTCTCCTATGAGAAGTTACTCAAGACTTTAAAACAGGTCTGCACTTCCAGGGCGCAGCTGGTAATACTTGCTGTGGAATCAGACAACATGGAGCGAGCTGCTCTCACACAACAAATGAGAGAGAGAGACAGAGAGAGAGAGACAGAGAGAGAGAGAGAGAGAGACAGAGAGAGAGAGAGAGGAGAGAGAGAGAGAGAGAGAGAGAGAGAGAGAGAGACTCTATTAGGACTGAGGGTGTAGTCTACTGTAGATCATTTCCCCAGCATGTACAAGACCCTGGGTTCAATCTGAACACTGAGAAAAAAAGGGGAAAAATGCGGTTATCTGAAATTCTCCTTTTTATGATACAACCCTAAAGTCGCTGCCCACTTCCCTCACCACCATGATGTAAAGAGCTGTTTGCTCTGACATCTACAGTCTCAACTCCTACTCCCCTTCTCACCTCTGCCTCTGTGTCCATCTCCTCTGAAACTACTGCAGCAAGTGACTTGTGTTGACTGCCACATGGGAACTCTCCTCAGGAGCAGGCAACAGAGCCGAGCTCCTTCCTCTCAAAGCCCCTTTTCCCTCTTGTCGCCATCTTCTCCCACCATAAGCTCCCTGTCTTTTCTGTCTCTGCTTGTTGGTCCTTGGACCCTTTTGAACAGAATCTCTCCTTAAAAGATTTCTTCTAGTTCAGTATCGTCCACACCCCCCGTCCCCACTGGGGACAAAACCCAGGGCCTTGCACATGCTCCGTGGGAGCTCAGCCCAGGCCCTAGCTTCATGACTTAAAGCATCTCTATGCTGTCAAATACACACGTCCAGCCCTTGCCAAATATTCAGTCAACTCCTTGACATCCAAAAATGGGTGACCTCAAAGCCATAGTCAGCGGTCCCATGCCTTTCAGGTCCACACGGTAGCCCAGGAATGGACTCACAGGACACTTCCAACAGCAAGACTACTAATTAGCTCAAATGACAGAAATAACTCTAATTTTCCCAGGCAAAATGGGGCATGTGACTGACCTGTATTAGAGGAACATTGCCATTAAAAACATATTTAAAAAGCAAATCTCCTGACCACCCTACAATCTTTCTGCCCCCTGGCTTGGTCAAAGGCACCACCCTACCCATTTCTTATAAGAACCTGGGAATTGCAAGGACGAATCCTGTCATCCTTGAGTCCTTCCTTCTCTTATTCCCTGTGGTCTAGCCATGAATTCTATGACTTTGATCTGCACCCTGGGTGGGCAAAACCACCAGTCTTCTTGTTCCTTCTTCATCCCATCCAGAAGCCACGTGAGCCTTCCACAGCCAAGCTCAGACCCAGGATCTCACCAGTCTAAGGCTTCCAGGTGAAGGGACATTGCTGTACACAACATGGGCTAACCTCCAAAATGTGAGGCAAGAAACCCAACCTATACAAGGACTGTAAACTGAGCTAGAGCATAGTTCAGTGGTAGAACATTGGGTTCAGTCCCCAGAACTGCCAGGCTGCAGCAGGGCATGGGGATAGAGGAAAAGACTTTAGAATTAATTTATGCAAACCAAAAAGCTGGGGAAAGGGCCAAAAAGATGGCTAAGCAGGTGAAGAAGCTTGCTGCCAAGGCTGAGGGCCCGAGTTTGATCCCTGAACCCCACATGGTAAAACAAGAGAATGGACACTTGCAAGTTGTTCTCTCACCTCTACTTATGCCTTATGGCACAAGCACGTGTGTGCACTTGCACACACACACACACACTCACACGCAATCATAAATAAATAGATAAGTAAGTTCCCAGATGTGGTGGTGCACACCTTTAATCCCAGCACTTGAGAGGCAGAAGCCGGCAGATCTCTTTCAGTTTGAGGCCAGCCTGGTCTACATAATGAATAATAGGTAAACTAAGACTACATAGTGAAATCTAGTCTCCGAAACAAAATAAAGAAAACAAAACTCATCAAACAAATAAAAATAAATAAATAAATGCAAAAAAATAAAGTTAACACACACACACACACTAGAGGTGTTTCTGGCCAGCTGGCTCAGTGGTTAGTGTAGGGCTGTTATGGAGGACTGGAGTTCTGTTCCCAGCACCTGCATCAGGTGGTTCTCAACCACCTGTAAATCCATCTTCAGGCAGTTGACACCCTCTTCTATCCCCTGAGGACAACTGCACTCATGGACACATACTTCCCCCCAACAACACACACACATACATACACACATACATACCTTCACATAATTTAAAATAAAATTTTAATTTTTTTTAAAAAGTCAGGGAATGCTGGGCAGCAGTGGCACATGTCTTTAATCCCAGCACTTGGGAGGCAGAGGCAGGCAGATCTCTGTGAGTGTGAGGCCAGCCTGGTCTACATAGCGGGTCCAGGACAGCCAGGGTTTACAGAGAAACCCTGTTTACAAACCAAAAGGAAAAGGAGAGAAGGAAGGAGAAGGAAGGAAGGAAGGAAGAAGGAAGGAAGGAAGGAAGGAAGGAAGGAAGGAAGGAAGGAAGGAGGGAGGGAGGGAGGGAGGAGGAAGGAGGAAAGGAGGGAGAGTGAGTGAGTTGAGAAAGATGGCTCATCAGGTAAGAGTATTTGCTGCTCTCTCAGTGACCCAGGTTCGGTTCCCAGCACCTATATGGTGTATCAGAAACCTGCAACCCCAGCTTCAGATGATCTGACGCCCTCTTCTGGCCTCTATAGCCATTGAACACGTGTGACACACAAACAAACATTCATATAAATTAGGTATACACACAAAATAAAAGTAAATAGCAGATCTCTTTTCTCCTTGTGCGGTCCTAGAGCACTTCAGGTTCTGTACCCAGCTACTGACTCCTTCTCCCTCCTCCCCAGCCCCATGCTCAGCTCATCGTGGACTTCTGTGCATGTTCTCAGCTCAGACCTTCTGCTCTTGTTTCTCCCTGTCCCCAGCAGCTCTCCAGTTCTCTTCCTGAAACGTCTGTGGTGTTCTCCATTACCTCCTTTGGCTCCTGCTCTGACTGATGCTTCAGGCTCCACTATTCATGTCTCAATTAGCGTACTTCACCTCTGACACATGGTCCTAATGTGTCCACCCTCCCCCCCATGCACACGTATATCCTTAGCAGCATCAGGATCCTACACCAGGAACCGCTTACCCTCCTCATCCTCCCCATCCGACCTTGCCCAGGGACATTAGGGCCCAAGAGGGCTGTTGCCACATGAACACACAGAAGATCCCATCAGGGAGACATGCCTACTCCAGAGGTCAGCCCTCATCATCCATGCACACACCACTTCTGCTTCCAGCTCCTACTCTGTCACAGGAAGTAACCAGCCCGGTGCCAAGTATCCCCCAACTACGTCCCCAAAATCCTCAGACACTGCCAGCCTCCAGCTGTCAGCCTGGCCCCGGCTGGCGGGCGCCTGCTCCTGGCATAACGGCTAGGGTGTAATTAGAAACCCGCTAGCTCCCTAATTGCCAGTTTTGAGCCATCCTTGTTACCGGCTGCCCGCGGCACACATAGAGGGAAGGGCTGAGAGCTGAGCCAGGCTGGCATGGAGGTAGACCTAGCAGACTCAGAGAGGACTGGCATGTGGCCAGGGACCAAACGTGGCACAGAGAGGGCTCAGTGCAGTCTGCCCCGTGGGTGCTTCCCAGCCACATCCACTTGCCCAGAACTGTGACGTCAAACCAGCCCTGCCCATTCATTCTTTATTCAGGTGGCATAAAAATCACTACAAAAACTTTACAAAAGAGTCTTGGGAGCTAAAGGGGCCCTTCCCTGCCTCAGCCCCTGAGCTTTCTGGCCGAGGAGGACAAGAGAGAGATGAAGGTGGAAGGCTCCTGGCAGTGTTGGCATCTCCAAAAACCAGAGGGGTGACTTGAGAGGCAGGACATGGGTTGGAGACCTGACTGTCCTCAGCAAAGGACATCAGTAAGCGTAGGTCAGCCTCCACCCATGGAGTACAAAGGCCAGTCTAAGCTCAGGAGACCAACACTTGTCTTTCCTTTTCCCACCCAGGGTGTCTGCTGATATGTCTAAAGATGGCCTCTCTGTCCTCTGCTTACAAATGTGGAAGGACTCTAATTAGGGACTTGCCTAACCCACCTCTAGTCAAAACTGTGTCCCACAAGTGCCAGCCCACAAAAGGTTACCTCTTGAGCCCCTTGGAAGAAATGAAGATTCCCTGTGCCTGCCTTCCTCCAGGCCCCACCCACCTCCTATCCCCAGGAGCTGCTGCAAGAAAATAGCTCCTATCCCTGGTGACTGTCCCCCATGTCCCACCCACCCCATCCCACAAAGCTGGTTGGAAAGAGTCACAGGAGTTGAGAGGCTGATCCAGGTGGGGACTCAGGATGCTGCTGCCCAGGGCCCTCCTCACTTGGGGGAGCTAAACTGGGGATAATCTTCCTCCAGGCGGGGTGCAAGTTTCAAGTCAGGACCAAGGTCTTGTCTCCATGGAAGTCATCTTTGTCATTTCGGACTAAGAGCCTGTTGTCAGGGGAATCTTGCTGTTCCTGGAGCTGGGGCTGTGCCCTGGGGTTAGGGTTCCTCACACTGCCCACAAAGAGAGGCATGCCCATGGTATCCTCCATCAGGAAGAAGATGAAGGTCGGTTCACAGTGAAGGAGGAGAGGGACATTCGGGTCATGGCAGTGCTGGTAGCTGCGGCCGCCTCCACACCGCCCTCACTGAGCTCCATGGTAGACTGATGCTGCACGCTAGACACCACCAGACTCTGGTCAGAGATCCCACGCAGGTCTGGGCCCTGGAACAATTCCTGTAGGCCTGCCCAGAGTAGCAGATGACTGGTCAGTGTTGCCCCAAGGCTATTTGGATGTGTCTGGCATCCTGGCTAAAGGGAACACTTGAACCCAGCAGTTGATTGGAATCTGTCAAACCTCCAAGTCTCAGCCTAGACAACAGTTCTAGAAGCTTTTTTTCATCAGGGTCTGCACTAGGTACTGGTTTGATATTCTCTGGGGTAAACTGGACAGACAACCTCGAATTTACCACTCACACTAGACTGTGAGAATCTGGGTCTCCACGTGCCTGCTCCATTAGACTGTGCACAGTGAGCTCTCAGCACCTAGTGCAGGGTAGCTGCGGCTCTTCCACACGGTGACCCCAGCTTCTCCTCTTCCCTTTCCAAGCTAGCCAGTGAGGTTTACCCAGAATTCTTTGTAGTGCTCAGTCTCAAGGGGCAAACTAGTTCACCCCAATCCACCCCAGAACAGAAAGTCTAGGGGAGCATATCAAATGCTCCCATCCTGGAAGCAGGGCTACCTCTGACTCAGACGCACTGCCAGCTCAGTACTCAGTACTCTGCCCAGACCACCTGGGGGCACCCTATCCCCAACCTCCTTACCCAGCTGGCTGAGGGTGGCCACCAGGTCCAGCTGCTGTTGCAGATGAGTTTAGGCAGCCACACCTTGGTGGGCTTCTCCCGCAGCGAGGGCTGGTACA
>NW_023045971.1:0-89582 GCF_011762505.2 Arvicanthis niloticus
AAGCCATCTGAGCACATGCTAAGTAAAGAATGCTGGAGTGAGGTGTAATGCAACTTCATCACTTATTCAAATCTTCAAAATAGTCTTTATTCTACATTTTTAGTATAAAAAATCCACAAGTTAAGTGCACCACAGTGTAGAGAGACATACAACGCTGAACTTCCATAACAGTCAATGGTACAGTCAAACATCACATGTACAGAACACAAGATTTAGATGAACTGAAATATCAGATAAAATAAAATAAAATCCAATCTCGGAAAACAAATCAAAATATTAAGGATCCCTGAAATATTAATCCTAATGAGATCTCACTGGACTCAAGTCATGTCATAGTGAGGCATTCACGTGACCCTACTAACCCACCTCAGGAAACTCCTGGGAGCCCAAGTGGCTACATGAGACACTCAGGAAGTGATAGTTTTTGATCTAAAACTCCCTTAATTAGGCTTTAAAGCCAAGTTTTTGATATGCATTTTCTTCCCTGCCTGTCATTTTTAATTTTCCTAGGACAGTTTACACTAAAACTGTTGTTTAAGTTCAGGTTTCTGGCACCACAGCTAGTCTGGGTTCATGATGATACAGTGATGGTTTATGAGGCGGGTCCAAAAAGTACCCTTCACCTTGCCTGGAGATATACAAAACCCGAAGAAATGGAGTTTGTGCTCGGGACACACGGGGCTTCAAAGGATCCTTATGAAAGACGAGTTAAAAATGTCAAGTGGGACAGGTGCAGGGAGACAAGGGGCTGAGTCTGACTGGCTTTCGGTCCTGCACCACTGATTCGATGGACATCGATGGGAGTGGGTGGAAGAGTAGGGACAGGTGGGGCAGAGGATGGGAAGGAAAAGGCAGACAGCTAATGCGTTTCATTTAACAAGTAAGATAAATCAAAGACTTAAGGAGATTAAAGACTAATCAGAATAATTTGGCAACTTTAATTCTTAGGAATATCAAAGTTCCCTCCAAACCTAATTTGATGTTTTATTACTAGAAGCAAAGACCAGCATGGCACAGCATCACTCCAGAGGAATTAAGGAAGAGCCTTGGGGCTGTTTCACTCACATTCATTTGAAGAATGGATACCTCCCTACCTCAGAATGCTTTAGGGAGGGACTGCTATCCTTACATGGTTCCTTATTAAATTTGAAAAGTGCCTCAAAGTTTGGACACCAGAAAGACACCCCAAAAACATGTGTCTAAACTGCAACTTCAGGTTAATATGACTAAAGCAGTTACATTGTGAGAAGTGCTGAAGGTATATGATGTCTTCCCCGGCACAGGAGTGGCGACGTTTCCTCACCAAATGGTGTAGCCACCATCTGAGCCACCCATGAAGAAGTTTCCCTTGCGCTGAGTTACAAGGACGTTGGCTCCCTGCATGACTGCAAGCTGAGCAGCGTTGGGAGGGCATCCAGGAGGTGGAGGCTAGAAGGAAAGGACAAGGTACAGTGGGCACAGGGGAAGCAGATGCTGTGTAAGAAGGTGGCAATGTGCAGGCAGTAGGGTAGGTCAACCCAAGGTCTCACTGAGTAACTCTCACTTGACTGGTTCATGTAGCCCAGGGTGACATGAAACTCAAAGGAAGTCTCCTGCCTCAGCCTTCCCACTGTTAAGATTACAGCATGTACTACCATACCGAGTAACCAGCATTTAAAGGAGCTAAGTCTACCCTAGCTAGACACAATCATGAAATTTCATTCACCCAGAGTTCTAGCTCTAAGATACAACCTGTAAATATCAGATCCCATCCTTTTCAGGGGAGAGCCACTCCCACCCCACAGGATCTCTTGAGATGTGGGGTTTTATTTACTAGGGAGGGGGAGAGCCTCCTGTACATGCTAAGCAAATGCTCTACCACTGGGCTACATCTCCAGCAACTCCAGATTTTTAACATACAACACTGTTAAAAGCCAATAATGAGACCATTGCCACCTGACTCTAGAATGTGACTCCTGAGAAGATGGCCTTTGCTAGACCCTTGTGGCTACAAACCCCATTCGCAGTATCACTAAGCAGGAGGACCTGGAAATTACAATCCACTTACTAAGGACTGTGCATTCTACTTTCTGAATTACCTAGGTTCTTAGTACATTCCCCGCTAACAGCAAATATTAAATGCTTATGAACACGGCAAGCAGCACCCCTAGACCAGTTCACCGTGCCTGAACAACTGAAAAAGAAGCTAGCAGCTAGCAGTCTTTTTAAATTTATAGACAGGGTTTCTCTGTGTAGCCCTGGCTGTCCTGGAACTTGCTCTGTAGACCAGGCTGGCATCAAACTCGGAGATCCCTGTCTCTGCCCCTAAGTGCTAGGATCAAGGGCAGATGCCACTATCACCTGGCTAGCTATTTTAATAAGACAAGAAAACAAATCAATCTGATTAACTCTAAAACCAAAGGCTGTGCCCAATGCCCTGATTGGCCCAGCCACATTTCTGCTGGACAGCAGCAGTGCCCACCCTGACCACTACTTCCCAGGGATGGTTGGAGAATGAATTATGAAGTCATTTTAGACCCTTCAGGTATACAAGGGCTGAGCTCCTGGTTAGCCATACTCACAGGAATGTTGCCAGCAGTGGCACCAGCTCCAAATCTGGCACCTGCATCATAACCTCCTTCCACCAGCACTGCTGAGCCAGGTGGATAGATGGGACCAACTGGATAATAAGCCATGGGGATTGTGGAGCCTAAAGGCCCAACAGCCACAGACTGGGCCATAGGCAGATACAGTGAGGCGCCAGGAAATGCAGCTGACATGGTGGGGACTGTGGCAGCCCCTGGATGAACAAAGCTTGGACGATAGAGCTAAAAGAAGCAGAAGAGAAGGCAAAATATTATTTGTGTGACATTCCTATATGAAATCTGTTTAAGTATTGTTGAAATCATCTCCTGTAGCTCAGGCTAGCCTTCAAGTATGTAGGAGTAGACACGACCTTGAACTCCTGATTCTCCTGCCTTCATCTCTTGACTATGGAATTAAAAGCCTTTGACACCAAATCCAGTTCACATTGTGCTGGGGACCAAATCTAGGGCTTGGTGCATGCTAAGTAAGCACTCTACCAAACCTGCTACATCCCCAGCCCCTTGCTCAGTTTTGAAAACAGGGTTTGGTTATATAGCCCAAGACATCCTTGAATTCAGGTTCCTCCTGCCTCAGCCTATCATGTGCTGAGACTACTAGCCTATATACCACCATGCATGGCTCACGAGTCCATTCTTCTTGTGTGTGCAGATAGCACACTGATTACAGTCACTGGCACACAGTATTTTGGGTCATTTGCATCGACAGCTACTACTGTGCTCAAAGGACCCCAAACTCAGCTTAACTCAGCATGTGTCAAATAACATAATAAGATAATATATTCAGTTCCAATGGTAATTATCAACTTAGGTTTTCGATGATTAACAGAGCATCTTCTGCTTGTGAAGTCATCAGATTTGAAGACTTAACAAGGGGGTCCAAGAGTGTTCTCAACTAGTTAAAAGTTTAGCAAACTGCAGTACCTCTGAGTATGCAGGTGGAGCATCAGTATAGGGTGGAGCCTGAGGAAGATGTAAGGTCTGGGGATATACTGGATTCCCAGGAGGTTGCACAGGGTAGGTAGGCTGTGTTGGATATTGACCTGGAATACAAAAGGGGAGGAGAGATGTCGTCTATCAAATTAGGCGGATGGCAAACTGGAAAAGTGCTCAGTGGGTAAGACAAAGAGCTGCTCTTCCAAGTCAGTTCCAGCACCCATATCTGACACAACCTCCTTTCGACTCTAGCTTCTGCCTTTGTGGACACCGACACTCCATTCACAGACACTCACACAGACTCAGACAGAGGCAGGCACGCTTAAAATAATCAAAACAAGTTTGTAAACAGAGCTACCAATTTGGGCAGGGTGCATAGGGTAGTTAACTTAGTGGGAGCAAGCAGAAGAGTCGCAAATAGATTGCCACACGGAGCCAAGAAAATAAGGCTTGTCTCTGCGCCCTCACAATGGAAGGCGCTGTTCCCACTAGCACACCATGGAGGAATCAAGTCTAACTTGGCCATGTTCCCTCCCGAATAGAGGTCAGGTCTGAGGACCGGTTCCTGAGCTTCTGACCGCTTCTTGCGGGCTTCTACCCTGGGCTACCTCCCACGGGCTGTGCTGTAACCAGTCCAGACTCTGTGGAAGCCACGGTTCTGAGTGTTTACCTCACGAGTTCCTACTCAAGGTCGACTTGCAAAGAGTGAGTGAATGGCATCTGACCATGAGAAGCGCGGCGGGTGAGGAGGGGGGTAAACGCCACCATGTTCTGACAAACATTAGCACACGCACAGGGACGGCCACAACTCCTGGCCCTGAGGAGCGAGCGCGAGAAGTCCACGGCAGGCGGGAAGGGGTCGCTGAAGGCCGGGTCCGTGCGGCGGAGCCGGCACCTCACGAGTTAAGCTCCGCTGAGGCCTGTTGTTCCGAGGCGCGGCGCCCCGCCTCTGTCGGCCCTCCATTGGCCTACCCAAATCCCTGCTCTAGCTCCCCATTCGCTCCAGCCGGTGTCTGTCACGGAAGAGCCCCCCCACCTCACACACCGGAGCCCACGGCTCCAAACTGCGCCACAGAGGTTCTGGGGCCGGGAGGGCCGAGCGGCTGCGGCGTGTGGGGGAGGGGGCGGCCACGTCAGGTGCGGCCGCACTCCGCGGCCTGCTGAGGAGAACCGCACAGACCGCCCCGAGCCCGTCCGCCCCCGGGCCCGCTCGACCCGAACCCGCCCGTCTCCCCGAAGGCCCCTGCCGCTTCCCGGCCTTGCCTTTGCTGTTCATGGTGGCTCTGAGTCCGCTTCCACTCGGCGTCGCGGACGGTTATTTTTCTCGTCCTCTTCCTGTTCGGAGTCACTTCCGTGTCACGTGACGTTCGTCCACTCTGCGTCAGTCGATGCCGGAGTGCACTGCCGCCGGAAACCCCGCCTCCTCGCAGGCCCGCCAGTCGCTACAAGGAGGGCGCTCGAGGCCCCGCCCTCCTCGGGTGTCCCGCCCTCCCTGCGCGCTCTGCCCTCACCGCTCGCTCCTCCTTCCTGCGCGGCTCCGCCCTCCCAGCGCGGCTTCTCCCTCACCGCGCGCTTTTCCCTCACCACATGCCCCGCCCTCACCACGTGCCCCGCCCTTACGCCTGTCCCGCCCTCCTTGCGCGGCCCCGCCCTCCTGCCCCTCCCCTCCTTCCCCGCTCTCACCGCGCACCCCGCCCTCACCGCATGCCCCTCCTCCTTGCGCGCGCTGTCCTCACCGCGCGCTCCTCCTTTCTGCGCAGCCCCGCCCTCCCTGCGCGGATTCGCCCTCACCGTGCGCTTTTTCCTCCCCACATGCCTCGCCCTCCCCACATGCCCCGCCCTCACCGCTTGCCCCGCCCTCACTGCGTGTTCCGCCCTTCCTGCGCTGCCCCGCCCTCCCTGCGCGGATTCGCCCTCACCGCGCGCTCTTTCCTCCCCACATGCCCCGCCCTCCCTACATGCCCCGCCCTCCCCACGTGCCCCGCCCGCGCTGCGTGTTCCGCCCTCACGCGTGCCCCTCCTCCCTGCGCAGCCCCGCCCTCACCGCGTGCCCCGCCCTAAGGATAGCGGAATTCGTGTAGGGCTTGTCTCCGGGCGGCGTCCACACTCTGAGCCGCCTCTGCTCACCAGCTCCAGGTTGTCACGACTCCACAGGGCCTGCGAATCGCGGCCCAGACCTCAGACCTTAGCCTGTCCTGCGTTCCGGTCTTTCCAGGCTCTTGTTGACGGTCCAGCGGCCGGCTCCGTGCTCTGAGATGGACCATGGCCCCGCGCCTGGTTTGCTGCCCTGAGACGTACTGTATCCCCGAGCCTTGCTCCCAGCGCTGAGATATACCGTGTGTGCCCCAGCACAAGCTGAGGGGATGCAGCCAGCGCCTGCACCCTGGCCTGGCACGTCCTAAGGGGACCTGTAGTCTCCCTACAGATGCTGTGAGTGCTTTAGCCCACACTCCGTTGTCCTGAAGAGCAGAGCTGACGTCTCTTAGGACAGTGATTGCATCTTTTCTGCTTCCTCGTTCCAGGATATGTGCTGAGCAACCGTACGCGCACTCATGGATGCAGACGCGGTGTCTGCAGAAGTGTGTGCTGTGCGTGGTGAAGTAGACGGGCAGGCTTTGGCGTGAGAGGCCCTCGGGCAAACGGACTCCTGATTCGTCCAACACCGAGACCTCACGCCTTGCTTGTGTGTCAGGTGACTATTACAGTTTTCGTCCAGTTCGCACAGCAGCCTGAGAGGCAAGCCGGGCTTATTTGAGCATCCCTGTTTCCTTTTTCAACAGAACACACATCCAAGGGTGTGGGAGAGCCGGCTCAGGGGTCAAGAGCCCATCTGGTTCATCCTGGGGACCTGCGCATGCGTGTCATAGATTCACGCAGACACAAAAAGAAACATTTGAGAAGAAAAGAAAAACTGATCTAAAGGACAGGTTACAGACTCAAGTTTTGTATTCTGCCTCCCCGGTTCCAGGCTCAGGATTTCCATTTTGTTTTTCTGTCAACACACAGAGCAACTCCTGACTAGGCTGTGCTAACTAAAGGCTGTTTGGGAACTCTCTTAGGTATTTTTAAAATTCCCTTTAAGTATTTATATTGATTTGATTCGGATTAAATCATTATTATAAAACCTGTGGTATTTACATGTCCTTGTCTATCTAAAGCAAAGCACCCATAGACATAATGAAATAAAAACAATAATAGCAGCAACAGATAAATAAGAAAAATTCAGATGCTGCTATGGTGTAAACCTTTCCAGGACCACCGTCTAATGAAGAAAAGGTTAATTCGGTATCCAGGCCCTCCTAGGGCTGACTCCTGCACGTGAGAGCTGCCCTCGGGTTGGTCGGTCCTTCCTATGCTAGGTGTCTGCTATTTTGCTTAATATTCTGAACCCGAGGCCTGAGGATGCAGGAGTGCGGCCAAACGAGCCCCGCGGGAAATGAGGAGCTGCAGCTCGCTGCTTTCTCCACCAGGAGGCGCTAAGGAGCAGCTGGCTATGGTCCTGGACAGAAGAACGCACCCCTGTGTTTTTTCACTTAGCAAAAAGCTTTCATACATGAATGTAGCAAATACCTAACGAATGCCCACTGTGTCAGGCTGGACCCATCCTGAGCGTTAGAGAAACAACTGTGACGAGGCGGGCAGAGTCCCCCACCATTTTGAAACTTACACCTAGAAAAAAACTGTAACCACAGTGCAGCAGTTAGAGCCAACACTTCTGCGATGCTAGGAAGCACATAGATAAGCGCCTACTATCTTCTCCTAGGTCAGAGAAGGTTTCCTGGGCGGGGGGGGCGGGAGGGGATGATGCCTGAGATGAAATTTGAGGAGTGCATAGCCACTAAAGAAGTGAAGAAGATCCCGGGAAAAGGAAGACATCATTCATGCATGCCATAGTGCTCAAAGAGAGTGGCGTGACAATGTGGCAGTGTGGCCAGATCAAGGAAGGTAGGACTGGTGAGAGACAAAGCTGAAGAGGAAGCAGGAGCCAGGCCATGCTAACCCAGGGCAGAGCCTGTGTGGAAACAATGCCTTCCGTCAGAAGGGCCCTGATTTGCCACTGAAGAGTTTTAAGTAGGAAAGTGACATGGTCATATGTGTGTTTTTTGTTTTTAAATGTAAAACATTTTATAATTACATTTTGTGTATTCGTGTTTGTGTATGCACATGTGTTTGTGGGTGCTGCTTTACCTCAGCAGGTGATGTACAGGCCATGAAAGTCAGATAACCTGAGGACAATCCCCGGAACCCACAGCAGAAGGAGAAAGTCTCCCTCTGTCTTCCACAAGTGCTCACACGCACACACGTAAGTTAGCAATAATAAACTTAAATTTAAAAATAAGTTTTTAAGAAAGAGGCTAGGGAGCTGGCTCACTGGTAAAACACTTTCTGTACACGTAATAAAGACCTGAGTCTGAACACCCAGCAGCCGTGTAAACAGCTGAGCACAGTAGCTAGGGAGGCAGGACAGGTGGCCCTGAGAGGCAGGCGGTCCCAGGTTCAATAACAAACTCTGGATACATATAAGAATACAGCTGCAGGAACTTGGAAGGCTGAAGCAGGAGGATCTTGGTCTCAGGAGCTCAAGACCAGTCCAAACAACATAGCATTAAAAGATACATTAAAAGAGTTCATTGGAGCCGGGGCAATGGTGGCGCACGCCTTTAGTCCCAGCACTTGGGAGGCAGAGGCAGGTGGATTTCTGAGTTCGAGGCCAGCCTGGTCTACCGAGTGAGTTCCAGGACAGCCAAGGCTATACAGAGAAACCCTGTCTCGAAAAACCAAAAAAAAAAAAAAAAAAAAAAAAAAAAAAAGAATTTACCCAGATAGGAAAAGACAAAGAATTTATTGAAATACACTGAAAGACAGGCAGAGGGCAAGTCTAGAGTGGGGTCATGTGACTGAGAGGAAGCCACCTTCTGTAACAGTCAACAGGGTCATTTGTCAGGGTTCAAATCCGTTCAGCTCTCTCTGTCTTCTTTTCTTTTTTTGGTTTTTTTGAGACAGGGTTTCTCTGTATAGCCTTTGGCTGTCCTGGAACTCACTCAGTAGACCAGGCTGGCCTCGAACTCAGAAATCCGCCTGCCTCTGCCTCCCAAGTGCTGGGATTAAAGGCGTGCGCCACCACCGCCCGGCTCTCTCTGTCTTCTTAAGTGGTACCTCTGCAGAGTGAGTTGTTTTTCGGAAGACTGGCCATTTGAGTTGGGCACTGTATTCTAACACTTATTTTTCTTAGGGCTGGAGAGATGGCTCGGTGATTAAGAGTAGGTAATGCTCTTTCAGAGAACCCAGGTTCAATTCCCAGTTCCCACATGGCACTTCACAACCATCTGTAACTCCAGTTTCAGAGGACCCAATGACCTCTCTGGTCTTGTGGTCACTGCACATAACTGGTGCCCGGACGTTTTTACTGTCTGTGATTATCTTCATTATTTGTTGAACTGAGCTACAATATCATATTTCACATTTGGCTTTGTGATGGTTGGTTTTAATTGTCAGCTTGATGACCCAGAATCCCTTGGGAGTGAGTCTCAATAAGGATTTTTCTAGATTTAGGTTAAGCTGGGGTATGTCTTTGGGGAATTGTCTTAATGGAGGTGAGTTGGAGGCCAGCCTGGTCTACATAGAGCGAGTTCCAGGACAGACAAACTATGTAGAGAGATCATGTCTCAAACAAACTAGACATGCTGGTACACTTGCAAACCCAGCACCCAAGAGGCTGTCTCAGGAGAATCATGAGTTCAAGACCACCCTGGGTTACATAGTGAGACAATCTCCAAAGAATAAAGAAGGTCAAACTGTATATTATAAACATATACAGCTCACTATGTATTATTATATCTCAAGGTAGTATTACTAATTATTGTGGTCATGTGTGTGATGTGTACGTGAGGGCACTTGTGTCATGCATGGTACATGTATAAAGGACAACTCGGTGGAAACAGCTCTCTCCTTCTAGCTGTATATGAAGAACTCAGGTCTCTGGGCTTACAAGGTATGTAAGTGTCTTTGCCTACTGAGCCATCTTGCCAAGCCAACTAAAACGTTTTAAAAAGTAATACAGATGAGGGTTAAAAAGATGGCTCACGGTTAAGAGCACTTGCCATTTTCACAGAGGACTGAGCTTGGTTCCTAGCATCTACATGGCAACTTACAATGGCCTGGAACTGCAGGGATCTGACACCCTCTTCCAGTCTATAGGGCACAGGGTGTGTACATGGTATACATACATGCATACATACATACATACCAAAAAAGAGCACATGAAATTGAAAGAAAATTATGAGGGTGAATAAGGGAGGAATCAGAGGGGAAGAAATTAAGAGAGTGAGTTTTATGAAAGCACTTTATACACATGTTTAAATCCTCAAGGAATTTAAAAATATCAATGGTGGTATAATGGGCACATCTCGAATCCCAGCACTTGGAAGGCAGACCCTGTGGAAGAAAAAAAGAAAATCAGTATGTCTTCTCTTCTTCTGTCCCTGCCCCTAACCCACCCTCTGTCTCTCTGCCTGCCCGCCTGCCTGCCCGCCTGCCTGCCCGCCTGCCTGCCTGCCTGCTGTTTTCTGACTCTTTTTCATGTTTCTGATCTACTTCAGGCACTTCAGGGCCAGAGACCCTTCGAGCTGTTCTGGGTGTGGCACTTGCTATGTGTTTCTGTAGAACCGAGAAAGGAATAAAGACAGAAGCAAGAGGTTGTCTGTGAGTTTGGGGCCAGACTGGTTTACATAGAGAGTTCCAGAACAGTCAGGGCCATACAGTGTTATCCTGTCTGGGGCGTAGGGGGAGGAAGCAGTAATAATCTTGAGATGAAGAGGGAAGAAGCCAAAGGTGATGCTAATGAACCCTTTTAATGGGCCCTGGACCAGATCGATTCTGAATGGAAAGTTACAACACGATACAGTAACTGCTGCTCTGGAGATGAGTAAGCTATGACATAAGGCTGCTGAAAATGATTCTTTGTCCTCAAAAGGTTCCTGTGCTGGAAGCTTGCTCCCCAGTGTCAGGCAGGGCCTGTGGGTGGTGACTGAGATGGGGCAACCCTGGAAAGGGTTCCAAGAAGGTAATCTTGTGAGAGCCAGTTAAGTCTCCTGGGACAGGATCAGCTTTTGCAGGAGTAAGTTGTTGTAAATGAGGCCATGGCATGTTTGTCCCCTTCTGAATTAGCCTGTCCCCTTTCAGGTTGTGAAGCAGCCAGTGGACCCTGAATGAGAACACAGACACCATGCTGTTTGTGTCCTTACAACCAAAGTCATGAGCCAAAGTATCCACTCTCGGGTCCCTGTTACAGCGACATAAACAGACGCCACAGTAACTCTTCTCCTCGCTGGTCCTTTAGTCTCCACTAGTCTGATTTGAGGTCTTCTTGTGAAAGTGTACGTTTATTGAACACCCACAACTTGTCATGTTCATCCTTGTGTGATAGAGAATAAAGCAATCTCCTAGTTCTCAGACCAAAGAGGAGGCTGAGGCTGTGTGAAGCATCCAGCAGGCTCTTTGAAGGAGTCTTTTCAAAGCTGTGGCTGGCCTCTATGTAACTAACGGAACAGCTATTACCAGATAGTTGGTGGGAAATGGAGCCTTGTCTCCTAGTCTCAGCGAGACATTTTAAGAAAGGTACAGACCCTGCTATGTACAGTAACTTTAAAGCACTAACTGTACTGCCACCGGGCAGCCTACTGAGCCCTGTCTGGAGCAGGACTGCCTCTCCATTGGTTTTAGTGTATTCTGTCTGTGAAATCTCAGCTCTTGCATTAGAATGACTTAAGGCTTGTTTAAAATGAAATTAAATTGAGTGATCTAATATATATATATATATATATATATATATATATATATATATTTTATTGGTTTGCGGGTTTGAGATTTGACTATTCTTTGAAAGGTGTGTGTGTGTGTGTGTGTGTGTGTGTGGTATGTGTGACTATGTGTTTGTGAGTATGTGTGTACCTGTATGCGTGTTTGTTTATGAGTGTGTGTGTATGGGTGCATGTATGCATGTGTGTGTGTGTGTGTGAGAGAGAGAGAGAGAGAGAGAGAATACATGTGTGCATGTTTGCTGTGTCTATGAGTATGTGTACATATGAGGTGTGTTTATGTATCTGTATGTGTGCATGCTCGCACGAGTACTTGTGTGTGTGTGTTTTCTAGAGTTTCCTGAGAAGACCAGAGCTCGCTACTTTCTCTGCTCCTTGAGACTGAGGAGTTGAGACTTTTTATAACCCTCTACTAGATAACCTCACATTCCCACAAGGCTCCTAGCACCTCTTCCCTGCCACGCACCCCACAAACCCCCACTAATAAATAAAAGTTTAAAAAAAAATTTTTTAAAGAACAGGGGCTGGAGCCAGGCGTGCTGGCACATGCACATGCACATGTCCCAGAATTCAGGAGACATAGACAGGCAGATCTCTGAACTTGAGGCCACAGAGTGAGTTCCAGGACAGCCAGGACTACACAGAAACCCTGTCTTGAGAAAAAAAACACACAAACAGAACAGGTAGAGGGATGGCTGAGAGGTAAGAGTCCTTGTTGCTCTTCCAGAGGACCTGAGCTCTGTCCCCAGCGCCCACATCTGGCAGCCAGCTGTAGCTCCAGTTCTAGGGGATCCGATGCCCACTTCTGGCCTCCTCAGGCAAATACACACACTATTTGTTTTATTTTGTTTTGTTTGCTAGGTATCTGGCCTGAATTCACTATATGGACTAGGGCTGGTCTCAAATTCACAGAGATCCACCCTGCCTCCTACCTCTTGAGTGTCAGGAGTAAAGGCATGTTCCAGGCACACCCAGCAAAGTAAAATAAGGAAAGAAAGAAAGACAAGAAAGAAAGAAAGGAAAGAAAGAAAGAAAGAAAGAAAGAAGGGAAGAGAGAAAGAAAGAGAGAAAAATAAGAAAGACAGACAGACAGACAGGCAGACAGACCTTTTTATACTCACTAGAGGAAGAGTCTACACAGTCTGTGGAACCCACCAGGAGCTCCAGGCTGAGACCAGCTGCCAAACGAGTGGTCTGGGATAGAAGGAGACAGACTGTCAACAGAGAACTTGGGGACAGAGGTGAGGAAATCTTAGCTCCCACTTAGCTTTCCCAATATATTAGAGAGGTGACCTTCAAGATGGAGGGAATACTATAGTCCCAGCACCCAAAGAGAGGCTGAGGTAGGAGGACCATGACAGGGAGCCCAGCCTCAGCTAACAGTAAGATCCTATCTCAAAAAAAAAAAAAAAAAAAAAAAAAAGTACTAAACTAAATGAAACCAGAATAAATAAATAACAAGTAAATGGTGCCGAGAGCCCTGGATTTTGTACACATTTTTTCATTCCAACTTAACAAAAATCTCCAAAGATAAATATGATTGACGTTTTACGGTTAGGGACACCATCCATGATCTAAGGAACAGCTGAGTGCTTGGAGGATTGCTGGACATTCACAAGGCCCTGGTTCAATCCCAAGCACTAAGAAAACAGAAAAAGACTTCTATCTGTTCAGCCTTCCACACTACAAGTGACTATTGCCAGATTAGTACCCAGACCTGTGAGTCTGTCACAAATGCAGGGTTTCTCATGAGGCTAGTAGTCAAGACTGCCCTCTCAGGAATAAGAAAGATACACACAAGGAAGCCCCCCCCCCATACCCCTTCCCAGCCCGACATGGTGGGGAGGGGTACGTAATCCCAAAAGCTAGGAGAGGCAGGGAGAGTTTAAGAAACCAGCCTCAGGGCTGGAGAGATGGCTCATCGGTTAAGAGCAGATCTGCTCTTCCAGAGGTCCCGAGTTCAATTCTCAGCAACCACGTGGTGGCTCACAACCATCTGAAATGGGATCCAATGCTCTCTTCTGGTGTGTCTGAAGACAGTGACAGTATACTCATATACATTAAATAAATAACATCTTTTAAAAAGCCAGCCTCATGGCTGGAATGATGGCTCAATGGTCAGAGCACTGGCAGTACTACCAGAGAACCTGGATTCAATTCCCAGCACCCACACAGCAACTTACAACAGCCCATGACTCCAGTTTCTGGGACTAGAACCCTCTCGCAGGTGATGACCAGAAGAGGGCATGGTTATCCTGGAACTAGAGTTCCAGGTGGTTCTGGACCTCCATGTGGGTGCTGGGAATTAAACCTGGGTTCTCTGAAAGAGCAGTCTGTGCGCTGAGCCATCTCTCCAGCCCCAGAAAACAGATCTGGAAGAGCACAGCTGCTGCACACTGAGTTCGAACTTTTGGGCTTCCTGTCTTAAATGGTGGAATGTGGGCAGTGATGGCGCACACCTTTGATCCCAGCACTTGGGAGGCAGAGGCAGGCAGATTTCTGAGTTCCAGGCCAGCCTGGTCTACAGAGTGAGTTGGGATCATACATACAGAGTGGAATGGCTGGGATCATAGATCAGCACCAGCAGACCCCAGTCAGGCCTGGCTTTAGTAAACTGTTCTCATTTTTTGTATTTTGTTTCCGCGTCTTAATTTTTAATTTTCGTTTTGTGTGGGTACGTGTGTGCCTTTATGCATACCACATGCATGTAGTGCTATCAGGGGCCAGAAGAGGGCACCGGATCCCTTGGAACTGGAGTTACAGGCCCTTGTAGACTGCCTGACCTGAGGGCTGGGCATTGAATCCCTGTTCCCTGCAAGAGCCGCAAGTGCTACCCGCCACTGACCGATCACTGCAGTGCATTGCTTTTTGGATTTTTCTCTAAAATTATGAGTATGTATGTGTGTGCACGTGTAAGCATGCATATAGTGGTTGGAAGTGATTCCCCCTGGAGCTGAAGTTACAGGCGGTTGTAAGCAATGCATGATCTTAATAGTGAAGACACTTCTCCAATCTCTTGTTTTTCTTTTTCTCTTTCTCTTTTGTTTGCTTTTTGTTCATTTGTTTTCTTGCTTTTCTTCCTTCCTTCCTTCCTTCCTTTCTTTCTTTCTTTCTTCTTCTTCTTCTTCTTTTTTTTTTTTTTTTTTACGAGACAGGATTCTCTGTGTAGCCTTGGCTGTCCTGGAACTCACTCTGTAGACTAGGCTGGCCTCCCTCAGAGATCTACCTGCTTCTGCCTCCCAAGTGCTAGATCTGAAGGCCTGTGCCAGCACTTCTCTACCCTTGGTTTTTCTTTTAACAAATACTCTTTGTATGTTTGTTTTGAGACAGTCTCACTGTGTAGCCCTGGCTGGCCTGGAACTTGCTTTGTAGACCAGGCTGGCCTTGAATTCATAGAGATCTGCCTTCCTTTCCCTGCTGAGATTCAAGGCATGTGCCGCCACACCCAATTTTCTTCCTATGTAGCCCTAGCTAGCCTAGGTGAACCAGGCTGGACCCAGTCTCCAACAGATACTTCTTCAGCAGAGGTGTCAGTTATCAGCCACAGTCCCACAAGTTTTGTTGAAACAACTCCTTTGTTGCATGAACAGTGTCCCAAGTTAGGCATCAGGAGGTTGAGGCAGGAAGACAGACACAATTTTGAGGCCAACCTGATCTACACAGAATGTTCTACATTCCCTCAACATTTCAACCAACAACTCCATGCTCTCCCAACCTGAGCCATGTAGCAAGACCCTCCTTGCCCCAGCAGAAGAGGGAGCCCTCCCGCTATGGGCCACACATCTGCGCTGTGAGCATCAGTGATGGATGCTAGGGGGTTCTGTCGGTTTACTTCCTGCTGGGTTTCTTCCCCTCATTTGCACATCCGCTGGCACTGATATTTTTCCTTTAATATTATTTTTTTTTTTTGTGGAAATGTAGAGACTTGTCAGAGAAGAGAGATGAAGGACAAAAGCCCAAATTTCTTCAACACTTCAGCCAACAACCTCATTCTCTCCCAGCCATTGAGGGGAACTTCTCATGAATAATGCATGACAAAGTGATGAATATGCAAGCGGTCCATTATGCCTGTGAGGGTTGGTAAATAATTTATGAGCTAAAATGTTCCTCACCTTGTTACTGTGCAAAAAACTTTTTTAAAATCCACAACATATTTACCCTTTGAACTGTAGGGAGCAGGCTCTGTCAGAGACAGTGACAACCACCCAGCAATGCAGTCTTATGTCACTACTAACGTCAGGTAGAAGAAAACAGTGCGGATGCTTTTCAGAGAGGGTTTAAGAGTGGAGCATGCTTTGCCTATAGTCCTTGCTGGATGAATGTTTCCTAAAATTCTGGCTCTTCACCCTAAGGTCACCTCATGCTGTCAGCAGCACCCGGTTCCTCTATGGCCTCCTCACAGGACTTCAGGGACCAGTAAGGCTGAATCTTCTCCCTTGATGTATGAAAATTGGCCTAGATCGCCTTGGCAATGGTGTTGCCCTGCTTTTCACAGCTGAGAAGTTGTCCCCTAGAGACCGACATGAGCCACTGCTGTGGCAGCCCTGGCCTCACACCTGTGTCCCCAGCCTCCCACCCCCACCCCTCAGGAGCAGCCATGAATGTCTTTAACCAGTGCTGAGAAGGAGAAGACAAAGTTGTCCATGCAGCCAAAGGCAGGGTTTGGAGTACATTCGTGGATCCTGGTAGAACTTGGTTGTTCTATGACATAGAAGGTGGGAACCCAAGGTTTACCTGCCAAGATTGCTGCAGCTTTCTGGCACTGTGACAAAGAATGTTCTCACAGTCCACTGTGTCTTTCACAGGTTGAGTGTTTGGAGGGGATGAGCAGAAAGAGGAAGAAAGGCCTTATTATTTATCTTTTGGATAAACCATATACACATTTGAGAAACAGAGGTGCTGTGGAAAGGACTGGGTGGGTAAAGGTGCTTGCTTCAACAGATCACCAGACACCTCTCCCTCCCTTTCTTTCTCCATCTCCCTTCCTCCTTCCTTCTCTCTGTCTCTCTCCCCACCCCCTCAGAATAAATGCAATAAACAAAAAGAAACAAATAAGTGGCTTATAAACTACAAATTATATTACAAAGTTATTGGGACAGTGATGCAATCAAAGCAAAATCCTTTTATAACAATGGGGTATTGAGATTGAAGAAGGATTCTTGGAAGGAATAAATGTTCAGAAGACTTTGCAAGACAAAGAAATAAGGTCCAATTAATTAGAAAGAATCCAGGGTGTGGGCTCCTCCTACCTCCTCTTGGGCAATTTCCCCTTCACTTTCCTGCAGCCCAGCTTGCTGTCACAGGTTGCTTATTTCTCTAGCCTCATTCATATGCTGAAACCCAAAACCCACATGTGGTGGTATTTGGAGACAAGACCTTTGGGAGGTAAGTAGATCATGGAACACCCCAGGAAGTTTCCCAATCCCCTGTTACCACGTGGCCCCATGGTCTGTGATGCAGGCAGTACAGTGACCTCAGTCTCCCTAAGACATCCCCACCTCTAGAAATTCAACGCTGACACGGTAGTAATTAAGCTTCTGAAGGAAATTTATTTCTATTTGTGTATTTGTATGTCAAGCATGTGCTAGTGCCCACTAGAAAAAGGTGTCAGGTGAAGTTACAGGTGGTGGTGAGCCGCCCTCTGCGGGTGCTGGGATCTGAACTCTGGAAGGCCAGCAGCACTCTTACCCACTAAGCCATCTCTCCAGCCTCCCCCTCCCTCGAATCTATTTGTTTAAAGCAGAATCTACTCTATAGCCCAGGTTGGCCTGGGAACTCACTATGTGACCAGTATGTCTCAAACTCCCGAGTGCTGGGACTATAGGCACCTGTCCTCAGCTTAATGCGTAGCTGGGGATTGACCTCAGGGCTTTGTTCATATTACGTAAGCATTTTACCAACTGAGCTACATCCCCAGTCTTTTCTTTTTCTGAGGAGTGTGTGTCTGTGTGTGTGCTTGTGTGTGTGTGTGCTTGTGTGTGTGTGATGTATGTGCATGTCTGTGTGCATGTGGTGTGTGCGTGTACATGAATGTGCATAAAGGGTGTGTGTGGTGTATGTGTTGTGTGTGCCTATGTGTGTGAATGTGTGTGCACCCAAGTATGCGTGGGTGTGCATGTGTGTGAGCATGCACGTGGAGAATGTGTGGGATGTATGTCTGTGTGGGGTGTGTCTGAGGCTGTGTGTGAGAGAGAGAGAGGACAGAGAGAGAGAGAGAGAGAGAGAGATGAGAGAGAGAGAGAGAGAGAGAGTCTGTTCAGGCTGCTTCCTAATTCACAGGCTCACTCGGTTTGCAGCTTCTCCGGCAGCTGGTCCTACAGGTGGGATGGTGCCAGGTTCTGCCTCCTTTTGTAAAACTAAACTGCATTATTTGCTGAGAGTGCTCATGGAAAAGCTCGGATAAAAACCCTAAGCTTTCTGCTTCTTGACCCATTAGTTAGTCTCACCCGCAGTGCCTCCTCGCCGGCCCCAGGAAAACAGCCCAACTCTGCAACACCAAGATGCAGGCAGTCTGGAGTGTACCTGTTGGTCAGAACCAGCGTGCGCTGCTCCCTCTCCTCCCCTCAGTGTGCGCTTCCACTGGAGAGGTTTAAGGGCCTGTCTGGGCAGGCTCTGCTCTTCGTCCGTTTTCTCCTAATGCTGCTTCTGCACGGCCTACCGAGGTCATCCTAGACCACGGAAACATGGGTGTGCGGTGAGGGTGAAGAGGGAAACAGACTGGGTCGACTGTTGGGAATCCGCTTGGCCGGATTGATAACGCTTTTCTGCTGTCTCCTCTCATTCTTTCTCACTCCACTGGTCTTCCTTCTTTTGTTCATTACCTCCCAAACCTTCGTTCCCCTGGCCCCCTAATCGGCCCCTAAGCCTTCCTCTACCTTCAAAAGCCAGTGGATAAAACAAACCCTCCCCACCATCACGGCCCCTAAAACAGTGGCTTGTTTTTCTCCATTACGTCAAACTTTGCCTTTCTTTTCACACCTTCTTGTGCTTGACTGGCTCGCAGGTTGCGGGTAGGACCCCGCCCCTCCTAAAGGATGTGAAGGGAACTGAGCAGAGCGCCCGGGCCCCTGGTCCCTCTGGGATCGGCATCAGGAACACAGCTGCTCCGCAGGCCCTGAGCCTGAGTGACGTCCGAGTTCCCGCTCCTTTTCCAGCCTGGAGGACAGACATGAACTTGAGGTTGGCCGTTGAGAAGGGCAGTTGACCACCAGAGAGTCATGGTTGTCACTGCCCAATCCTCGGCTGAAGGGAAGGTGACACAGGATCCCTGATCGAGACTCCAGTCCTGCTCTCGGAAGGGTCTCAATCAAGCGGCCCCACAGGCCCTGGGTTCCTATCCTGGGCAGGGCCCGGGGTTCCTCCCCACCCCCACGCGCCGCTCGCCGCTCCCCAGACCCCCCTCCTTTTCCTGGCCGCCGCCCCCGGCGGCTGGCGCGGGAGGTGCAGCATGCGGCAAAGCGCTTTGCATAAATTATGCTCATGACGCAGCAGCTAAAAAAATCCAAGTAGCAGAAGGAGGGAAAGGGGGGGAGGGAGGAGGGGGCGAGGAGGGGACTGCACCTGGCCGCCCCCGCCCCCGGCGTCCCGGCCCGCGCGTGGCCCGCAACCCACGGCCGCTCCGCTCTGCCTGCCCCGGCGGGGGGCCCAGGGGGCGGCGGGTCCCGAGTGGCTCCGGGCCGAGCGAGCCGGGCCGAGCCGCTCCGGCTTCTTTGTCTGCGGGCGGCCGCCCCGGCCGCGGCCCCGTGGCCCGGGCTGGGGGATGAGTGTCTAGTCCGTGGCCGCGGGCAGCCGGGGAGCGGGAGGCTGGGCTTCGGGCTCCGGTGAGTAGCGGGGTCCGGGGCGGGGAGGGCTTTGCACGGAGGGGGAGGGGGCCGGGCAGGGGAGGTTTCGAATTTGGTTAATATGCAATGCCCGTAATTAGCATAATTTATATATTTATGATAAAGAGAGAAAAAGGCGCGGGGCCGGGGCGGCGGGCTGCGGCCCGGGAGGCTGGAGCTCTGGGAGTCGACGGCCGTGCTCTGCCCACCTGGGGCCGCAGATCCCGGGCCGCGCCCTGGTCCCCGGTCCCCGCGGACACTCGTGAAGGGCGGCCGCTGGGTGGACGCCCTGCCCTGGAGAGGGGCGGGGTGTCGGGGAGAGGCGCGCAGAGCCCTGGATCCCAGGACGCTTGGGTTCCCTGGCGACCTGTCACCACCACTCCAGAGAAAGGGCTGGTGGGACTCTGGGTGCAGAGACCCGGCTGCTGCTGGAAGGATGGGGGAATGATGGGAGGGTCGCCGTCGATCAGAGCGTGAGCACTTCATAAATATTTAATGACAGTATTAGTATTAATAATGTTATAAAACGGGCCCAGTATCTCTTCCCGGGACATTTGCACCTGGCAAGGCTGAGGGATCTCCGGAGTGACTTCTCAGCCACTTGAGCGCTAAGATCGCCTCCTCGGCTTGGATGGGAAGCCCAAAACCTTTACATAGTAGTCACTGCGGCTGAGCACGAGAAAATGAAAGCCTGTCCAGAAGCTTCACTAGGCCAAAGACAGGAAGCTCCTAGCAGACACAGAGAAACTGCAGCCTGTTTGCTCTTTCGAATTCCTTGCTCACAAAATAGAAGGCTGGTCCCCAGTTGCATGCATATATACCGTCACTTTGTAATCTGCGGCAGCCAACCCTCGAACGGGCATACTGGGTGTGTATTCCATTTTGATTGAGGTTGGTGCTCAGGATGATATTTCTGTGACCAGGGAACCTCTTCCCATATGCAAAGCAGAACCACATTCATTTCTTCTATTTAAAAAAAAAAAATCAGCGAGCGCCGTACTCAGACAAAGCCCCACCTGTCTTGGAATGAGCAAGCCTCACAAACACGAAAACAAATCAGGTAATGCCAGAGAGAAGACTCGCTGGTTTTCTCTTTTCTCCCTGGAGGCAGTAAGTAAAGTAAGGCTGTGGTGTAGAGCTGAAACCTCAGCAACCGGGGATGAAGCGGCAGGGGAATCAAAGACTAAAGCTACGTGAGACTGTGCCTTAAAAACTAAAGACAAACAAAACAAAATCCCAAGCCAAACACCGACTTCAATAAATGTAAAACAAAAAGGGGTCCGGGATTGATGGCTCAGCAGGTGAAGGCCTTTTGCTGCCAAGCTTGCCACTTTAAGTTCGATCCTTGACCCGAGCGTGGAGAAGTAGAGAACTAACTCCTGCAAGTTGTCTGGTCTTCACACACTGTGTGAGTGCACCCTGGCACTCGGGTGCCCGCACAGACACACATACACACACTAAGTAATAAATGTCAGGAGGAACGAGGGGGAAGAGGAGGAGGAGGAGGAGGAGGAGGAGGAGGAGGAGGAGGAGGAGGAGGAGGAGGAGGAAGGAGAAGAAGAAGAAGCAACAAAGGGAAGAAAGAAGCCAAGCAGTGGTGCCACACACCTTTAATCTCAGCACTTGGGAAGCAGAGGCAGGTGGATCTCTAAGTTCGAGGCCAGCCTGGTCTATGCAGATAGCCCCCCTGCTCCCAAAAACAAACAGAAAAACAAAACAAGCAAACAAAAAAAAGAAGGGAAGAAAAGAATCTGGAAATAGAGCTCAGAATAGTGAGCATTACATCCATCTGTTCATCAGTTAAATCACACACACACACACACACACACACACCCTGATGACCGGGTAAGGACAAGATAAACGTCACAGATTAGAAGAAATCAATGCTGTGTGGTACTTCATGGTACAGCACTTGCCCAGCATGCATAAGGGCGAATTCAAACCCCAGAAGTGAACATTTTTAAATTAATAAAAGAAAAGAAAGAAATGTGTCTTCTAAGGGTTCTCTGCTTCAAGAAAAGAAAAAAAAAGTCCGTTTAAAAAAAAAAAAAGCCAGGCAATGAAAGGTGCAGGCCTTTCATCCCAGTACTGGAGAGGCAGGGGCAGGTGTATCTCTGGGAGTTCAAGGCCAGCCTGGTCTACTTAGTGAGTTCCAGGACAGCCAAGACTATGCAGAGAGACCCTGTCTCTGAGAGAGGAGCGGGAAGAAGAAAAACAAAACTGGTATAAACTCATATTTCCCTCCAAGACTTATAACATTAGTGCTTGGATAGGGATTCAGTGAGAGAGCACATGCTTCCCTGCACAGGGCCATAAATAAACAAATAAAAATATAATAGTAATCTTTTACATTTCATAATATTTTATGATTTAAAACATCATCTAGGCATGCTTTACTTCAGTTAAAATAATAATAGCCATAATAGGCTGGGGATATAACTTCATTGGGATAATGCCTGCCCATCCATTCCCAGGGCCCCATCAGGCCTGGGAGGCAGGAAGACAAGAAGTTTGAAGTAATTTCGGAGGCATAGGGAGTTCCAGCTCAGGCTGGAATACATTGCAACCTTGTCTCAACAAACAAGTCAACCAAAACAATAGTAACAGAACAAAAAAAGAAAAAGAAAAGGAAGTCAATATTTTTAAAAAAGATTTATTTACTTTTTGAGTAAACCACAGAAGGGCATCAGATCCTGTCACAGATGGTTGTGAGCTACCATGTGGTTGCTGAAAATTGAACTCAGGACCTCTGGAAGAGCAGTCAGTGCTCTTAACTACTGAGGCATCTCTCCAGCCCTAAAATGATTTTTTTTTTTTTTTTTTTTTTTGGTTTTTCGAGACAGGGTTTCTCTGTATAGCCCTGGCTGGGCTGTCCTGGAACACTCACTCTGTAGACCAGGCTGGCCTTGAACTCAGAAATCCACCTGCCTCTGCCTCCCAAGTGTTGGGGTTAAAGGCGTGCGCCAGCACCACACGCCGGAAAACAAAATTCTTACAAGAGAAAAAAATAAGAGAAAAGTAAGTTAGGGGCATAGAACAGTGCTGTGGGTTTCCTCAACTGTGACAGAGTGACAATAAGCCCCATTCCCCCAGAGTAGGGCTGAGTAATATGTCGGCATCCCATAAAACACTCATCCCATAGCAAGTACCAAACTGAATGTCAGTTAGTGTTCTTCACAAATGTCTAACCTGTTGGCCTTCCCCCCCCTTTTTTTTTTTTTTGTTGTTTTTTTTGTTTTGTTTTGTTTTGTTTTTTTTGTTGTTTTTTTGTTTTGTTTTGTTTTGTTTTGTTTTGTTTTTTGTTTTTTTCGAGACAGGGTTTCTCTGTGTAGCCCTGGCTGTCCTGGAACACTCACTCTGTAGACCAGGCTGGCCTTGAACTCAGAAATCCGCCTGTCTCTGCCTCCCAAGTGCTGGGATTAAAAGCGTGCACCACCACCGCCCGGCATGGCCTTTCCCCCTTTTTCTTTTCCTTTCTTTCCTTCCTCTCTTGTTCTTCCCTCCTCCCCTCCTTCCTTCCTCCCTTCCTCTCTCCCTCCCTTCCTTCCTTTTAATGGCTCCCACCAGCCAGCCTGTCTTCACATGGGGTTCTCCCACTCTTGCTTGCTGTACCCAGTAGGCCATCCACCACTGAGAACATACTCCCTCCTGTGTACAGGCCAACACGGTCTTTGAACCACTGCCGCAGAGATGCTGGTTCTGTGGAACCCACCCTGGAACCTGGGGCTCCAGAGGATGTGGGGGAGAAGAAGTCTAGGCAGTGGGAGTTTTAGGAATAGCTCCCCAGATCACCTCTGGGTGTGATTCTGTCTCTCCTCCTCTTCAGGAAACCTGCCTGGGGAAACACTGATACCCACAACATTCCCCACGCCTTTGCCTGGGGCTCTGGGTGTTTATTAGTTTCACCATGGGTTTTGCTGGGTTGCTGTCACCCATTGGACAGGGAGTGGGAGTGGGGGAACCCTCTAGGGATCCATATCTGGCCCTCTCTTTCCCTAGCCATCCAAAATATGGGTCAAGTGTTCTCCCGGGATGTTAAGATAAGAGTCTTCCTCCGGTCCACCCTCCACAGGGCAGGGTTTCTCTGTGCAGACTGTCTAGAACTAGCTCTGTAGACCAGGCTGGCCTTGAATTTACAGAGATCCACCCTCCTCTGCCTCCTGAGTACTAGGATTAAAGGTGTGCACCACCATTGCCTGGCTAGAGTGGAAGTCTTTAACTTTCTTAGACTCCTGCTTTTCCCCTTCCCTGTGCTCTTAGGAGAGCCTGGCCTCTGCTCTCCTGACATTCTGTTTCTGACTTCTCTAGATAGTCTGAACATTGCACTGTGTCACATCAGCCTGTGCTTTTCTACTCCTCCTACCCAGGATGCACTAGGTGTGGGCTGGCGCCCACCCCACCCTACTGTGACCATGGATCCTGGAGCTGGATCTGACTCCTCTCTGACTGTCAATGAACAGGTATCTTCTGGGGTGAGAAGTGGGGCTGGTGTGGCCAAGGAAGACAGACATAATGGGCCTTATTTGTCCCTTATTAAAGTTTACAGTCGGGACTGGAGAGATGGTTCAGTGGTTAAGAGCATTGAGTGCTCTTCCAGAGGTCCTGAGTTCAATTCCCAGCAACTGCATGGTGGCTCACAACCATCTGTAATGGGATTCGATGCCCTCTTCTGGTGTGTCTGAGGACAGCTGCAGTGTACTCATATATAGTAAATGAATGAATGAATGAATGAATGAATGAATAAAATAATTTTTTTAAAAAGTTTATGGTCACTCCAGTCCACCTGTCCAGAGCAAGCATCAGCTAGGGCCTCAGGGGTTTTTGTTTTTTGAGACAGGGTTTCTCTGTATAGCTCTGGCTGTCCTGGAACTCACTCTGTAGACCAGGCTGGCTTTGAACTCAGAAATCTGCCTGCCTCTGCCTCCCAAGTGTTGGGATTAAAGGCGTGCGCCACCACTGTCCGGCTGCGTTTGGTATTTTTAAGTTGCAACAGGGTTAGGATCTGATGTCTTCTTTTGGCCTCTGAGAGCACTCACTATATGTATGTGGTATATGTACAGACATACATGCATGCAGGCAAAACACCCATACCCATAAAATAAAGAGTAAGATCTAAAAAAATATATTAAAATACACAAATACCGATAAGTGAACATGTGATTTAGATTTTTTTTATGCTTCTGTATATTTTCTATGTTTTCTGAAATGGCGTTTGTTTATTCCTTGAAAGAAAACAGACCAGCATCCTCGAAATGTAAACAGAGTGAAGTCCCTCACAGGTCAAGGTCTGCCTAAGGAACATGCTTTGGTTCATTCTTCTCAGTGACTCTCCCTGATGCTTTTCCCAGCTCAGTCTCTGGCTGCAGCCAGTTCTCAGAGAGCACTGTGGGTGTAGTTCCAGGCACAGCTCACAGGAAAGGAAGGTTGACACAAACCTTTTTCACCTGTGGAATTCACCTGGGAGTCTTCAGGGCCTGGACGGCACATTTAAACGATGGTGTAAAGATCTCAGTGCGGCATGTTTGGCAGGGCTGCCTCATGGATGGCGCCCTGGCCTTTCGAGAATGCCTGTGAGAGGCAGTCCAAAGGGTCAGGAACAGGTCAGGGTGAGGCAGGAGAAACTGCATTTTGGTAATTGACTTCTTGACTCTTCTTTGGGGAAATTAGCTTGCAGGGAAATTCTGGTACCCTGAGTTTAAAGGCTGCTCAACGGCTGGAGAGCTGGCCCAGTGGGTAAAGCCATTTGGGGCATAAGACAACCAGAGCCTCAGCTCCTCAGAGCCCACATAAAACTCTGGATGTGGTGATGAGTGTCTGTAATCTTGGCCTTCCTGCTATGAGCTGAGAGAACATCTGGAAGTTGAAGGGCATATACAGCCTGGCAGGAGGGAGACCCGCCTCAGCAAGGCGGAAGGAGAGAAGGAGCTCCTGACAGTTGCCTTTGAACTCCATACAAGTGTGTGTGCGTGCGCATGCACAAACGCACACACACACACACAATGAAGAATACAACTTAAGGTGCTCAGTGCTACAGAGCATCCATCCACTTCCCACACTCCCTCTGGGGAGCCTCCAGGTGGCCTCTAGGGACCTTAGGACAGATTTGTGCTGGGTCCCCATCTTGTGAGTAGTACTGAAATCTCGGCTGCTGAGAGGATGCTCTCACAAGCTGGCTGGATGAACAACCCTTTTGCACTTCCTGAGCTAAGTACAAGACAGGGGACAAACAGAAACACCTTCTGGTGGGTTGGCTCTGTGCAGCTTCACTCTGCCTCTGGGCTACTTTCTTCTAACAGCTCTCTCCTGGAAATCAGGGACAATAGCCTGGCCCGGTTCTGGCTGTCACTGAGCAGCCATTCTCTGGATAGGACCTTTACTCTCCAAGTCCTCCACCCTTCTAGTCATCCCTTTCCCCTCACTGTCCCCATCCTCTGCTTGCAGGTCATTGTGATGTCAGGCCACGAGACCATCAGAGTATTGGAAGTCGGAGTGGATGCTCAGCTCCCGGCCGAGGAGGAGAGCAAAGGACTGGAAAGTATGGCAGCTGGTGGCTCCCAGAGTGGAGGCCCTGCTGAAGCCAGTGGACCTGCTGGTGAAGCTGGGTCATGTGACCCAGGCCATTCTGCAGAGGCAGCTGGTATGAGGCTACTGTTTTGATCTGCTACTGGGCACAGGTGGCATTAGGGTCTTGTCATTCTGCCATGTGGCCTCTGGCCACAGTCTGTAACTCTGGCCAGTTTCTAGGAATACCCTGCCCCCATTGTATCTGGGATTGTGTCTCCTTTCGGTCTCACCCAGGTCTGAGTAGAGATAGCTCAGGGCAAAGGCTGGTACAAGTTCAGCCTACAGAGGATCTTAGGTCCACAGCAGACAGAACCCCGTTTTCAGCAAGCCTCTGGCTGTGTTTAATCGTGGTTACTTGCATGAGCATGAGTGAAGGATTAGTTTCTAGGTTTCGGACAACTTACCAGTGGCTATTCCACCAAAGGAAGCGACTGCCCAGTATTTACAGGGCCATAGTTCCTTAGGGAGGATCGAGGCCCCACAAACACCTTGCCCATGAATGACTTACTGGTGACAGGCCTCATCTTGTGAAGATCTTGTGCAGGTAACAATAGCTTTCTTAGTCCCTATGTGCCACAGCTGTGTCATGACCAGAAAACAGTTTCACAGCCCTGCCCGTCTCTGGCTTTTACATTCTTCCAATTTCCTCTTTTGAGTCATTCCCTAAGCCTTCAAGAAGTGCTACAGATATGCCTCTTTTGAGACATTCCCTAAGCCTTCCATCACTCACTCTCTACACTTTGACAGTTGTGAGTCTCTGAATTAGCTGCCACCCACTGTCAAAAGATGTCTTTCAGTTGGAGAATGAGGTCACTGATGTCGTGACTGACAGCTGGTCCTTCTGTCCCTTGTCCCTCTCTAGACTAAACATCACATGGAGGTTTTTGGGAGTCCAGTGACATCACTAGTCTGTCTTCTGAGGGGGGAAATAGCATTTCTAAGGGAAAGTGCCTCAAAGAGGGGACAGGACAGACAAGGACTCTGCCCCTGCCACGCTGGAGCCATGTGGAATGAGCTTCTTTTCAGAATAGAATTCAGGGAGTTTTTTGGGTTTGTCCACAGTACCCCCTTTGCCCATTTGCCTGTCTTCTTCATTTCTGGTGTCAGAATTCTCTCGTTATCCAAACCTGCTCTCAGAAACTGACCTGAATCAGCTGCCTCCAAAGCCTTCCTCCAGGTCAGGGAGCTTGAGCCGTGGGCAGTCAGTGAGGGAAGTATTTGAGGTACCATCTAAGCAGCTGTGCGTGGAGACCCTGCGGGACCTTTCTGTAGCTGCAATATTAAGAAGGGACTGTGCTGATCAAAACAAGTCCAAACTGGAAACACTCATGGTGAACAGAATTTAGCAGCTCACATCATTCTGGTCCTTGTGACACTCTTGTGTGTTCATTCTTGGGGTACTGGAGGGTAGGCTCTGGAGGATGAGGCATACCCATGTTCTTTCATGTGCCTATTCTTTTTTTTTTTTTTTTTTTAAATTAGTTTTTTCCTTAGCTTTATTTCTGTGTATGGGTGTTTTGCCTGCAGGTATGCATGTGTGTCTTATGTATGCTTGAAACCTTCAGAAGTCAGAAGAGACTATCAGAGCTCTTGGAACAGGAGTTATAGATGCTGTGAGCATCATGTGGGTCCCTTCCAAGTGCAGCCAGTTCTCGTCACTGCTCAGCCGTCTCGCCATCCCTTGCTGTGCCTATATCTGTACTGACATAGTCTCACACATTTACTTCTGATTTTGGCCACTCTCAAAAAAATTTTTTTATTCTCATCAACAGTACTTATTTGAATATGTTTGTAGTGTTTTGTTTGTAGTGTAGTCCACTAAAATTCTTTTGAAGAAAAGTTACTTGTTGAAGCTGAGTACTGTGGCACATGACTCTAATGCCATCACAGAGGACACTGAAGCAGAAGGTCGAACTGAGTCTGAGATCACCTTGGGCTAGATAATGAGTTCCAGGATACCAGGGGATAGAGTGACAGGGCCTGTCTCAGAAAAAAAAAAAATGCCTGGAAATTATTACATGGAAATTAAAAAAAAACAAAACCCTTTTTATCAATAAGAAGAGATGAGGTGTCGGGCAGTGGTAGCACACGCCTTTAATCCCAGCACTTGGGAGGCAGAGGCAGGAAGATTTCTGAGTTCAAGGCCAGCCTGGTCTACAGAGTGAGTTCCAGGACAGCCAGGGCTACACAGAGAAACCCTGTCTCGAAAAAACAAACAAACAAAAAAAAGAGATGAGGTGGGCTTGGTGGTGCACACCTTTAATCCTAGCACTCAGGAGGTAGAGGCAGAAGGAGCTCTGGGTTTGAGACCAGCCTGATCTACAGAGTGAGTTCCAGGACAGCCAGGGCTATATAGAAGACCCTGTCAAAAGAAAGGAAAGAAAGAAAAAAGAAAGAGGGAAAGGAAGGAAGGAGGGAAGGAAGTGACAAATAGAGACAGACAGAGAAGAGAGAAGAGAAGGAAGAAGAAGAGAAAGAGGAGGAAGAAGAGGAAAAAGAGAAGGAGGAGGAAGAGGAGAAACAATTAGCTTTAACGGGTTGCCCATCTGTTCAGAAAGGCCAGAGTGGTGTGTATGAGGTTCTGGGTTAGTCTCCTCCACCACACATAACTGGGTTCAAACACCACTGCAATCCCAGCCAGTGGGAGGTGGAGGCAACCAGGGGTTTGAGCAAATCAAAGGAACAGGACAATGATAAAAATGGGGCCAGGTGTGTGTCTCAGTCTTGGAATCCCTGCCCTTGGACAGGTGTGTGGCCCACACCTGGAATCCCTGCCCTTGGAGCACTAGGCAGGGCTGAGGTAAGAGGGCTGCTGAGGATTCAGTGTTGTTTTTAAACAAAATCTCAGTCCTTTGATTTTACCAATGGAAACTCAGGCACCAGATGAGATGCTGTGGTGAAAGCCTGTTAGCTTAGAGAGGCAGAGAAAGCCCCCAGCTGACCTTCCACTGCTGACATCCCAAAAGGAAAAGGAAGTTCTCCCTCTCCTCGCTAGCTAAAAAACTCTCAAACTGATTGTCCCCCTTTTCTGCTTCCTTTCTGTGTCTCTTTATCCATCCTCCTGACATCCTCTCACTCTCTATGGTTTTTTTCCTAAGTTTACTCCCTGTCAACTGGTTGCTTGCTCAGCCTCTTGACCTATGGTTGACTCCTGTTTACAATAAACAGAAAGCTATGGCTGAGCCACACTGCAGTATTTTCCAAATAACACAATCTCATAGTGTGATCAAACATCCTGCAACCATTCGAGGCTAGTCTAAGTTCAAAACCAGCCTGGGCTACAGAGAGAGGACACACCCCCACCCCCAATCCTCATCAAAACAGGAGGAAACCAAAGCTAGCTAATCTGCTAATCAACTCAGTAGAGAAACAAGTGTCCTGCTGGTGCTTCCGGGACCTTTCTGTAAAGCGGTCTGCAAGACCCCACTCATCTTCTACTTTGTTGGTTTTGTTTTATGGAGATAGTGTCTCGTGAAGTCCAGCAGTGGGCTTACAGGTGTGCACTGTCAATTTCAGCATGCCACCAAGCATGGTTTTGTCTTCCTAGGTAGTATATAGTCCTGTCTGTCCCTGAACTCCTTTTGAATTCTCTATTCTCTTGCCTGGGCCTTCTGTATACTGTGACTAGAGATGTGACACATTCTGTGTCTATGGTCCTAGTTTGGCACAAAAACCTCTTAAAACAAGTGTCCCACTTCTCCAGATGGTGAGCTTCTATCCTTTTTGGGGGCTTCTTTCCACAGGATGATTTATTATTTATGTGTGTATGCACACACAGAACACAAGCGTGCCATGTACACACATGGAGGCCAGAGAACATACATGGTTGTTCTCTCCTGCTTCCATGTAGTTCTGGGAACTATATTCAGGTTGTCCAGTTTGTCAGCAAGAACTCTTACCTGCTGGGCCATTTTGCCAACCCCACCTTCCTATGTTCTTATATTTCATTACATTTTGACCAACAAAATTCTTTTCATTTTCCCTATATTTAGAACATCCTGACCTTCTCTGGCTTTCCCCAGCAGTTACCAATGTGTCTCCCTCCATAGAGAAGAGAAACCTGGTTCGTGGCTTCCTAGTTTGTAAGGCCCACGTCTGTGTGTGCCTTCAGTTCTTTCAACTTTCTGAGTCTTATTATCTTAAGTTCTGGGAACTTAGGCTTAGGTCAAGTTGATTTAAAAACAAAATCCCGCAAACACAAAAAAGCAAGAGCTGGGGCTAGACATGGTGATGCATACCTTTGATCCCAGCACTCGGAGGCAAAGGAAGGAGGGTCTCTGTGAGTTCGAGGTCAGCCTGGTCTACAGAGTAAGTGTCAGGGCAGCCAGGGCTACACAGAGAACCCTTGTCTCAAAACAGAACAACAAACAAACAAAACCCTGAGTCATCTGGGTCATCTCATGTAGGGCAGTGCAGTCTGCTGAGCATGTTCTACAAAGGAGCTTTGAAGTAGGGAGGGAGGTAAGAGGGAGAGTGACTGATTGGCTGATGACTACTGGTATGTCCAACATCCATCACCTAACAACTAGATTCTACTATTTATTTATTTGTTTGTTTTTAGTTTATCTAGCTATGTATTTGCCTATATTTTTTTAAAGATTTATTTACTTTATGCATATGAGTATACCACCATCGCTGTCTTCAGACACACCAGAAAAGGGCATCGGATCAGATCCCATTACAGATGGGTTGTGAGCCACCATGTCGTTGCTGGGAATTGAACTCAGGACCTCTGGAAGAGCAGTCAGTGCTCTTAACTACTGAGCCATCTCTCCAGCCCGTCTATTTAACTATTTGTGTATCTATCACCTATGTACTTATCTATTTATCTATCTACATCTATTTATTTATCTATCATCTATCAATCTGTTTGTCTATTATTTATATGTCTATTTGTCTGTAATTTGTCTGCCCATCATCTGTCTGTTCATCATCCGTCTGTCTGTCTGTCTGTCTGTCCTGCCATGCTGGGGATTGAACCAGGCAAGCAATCTACCATCACACTGTTCCCCCAGCCTTAGATTTCTGTTATTGTCTGACTTATAAAATTATAGGTTTTTGTCTCGCTGTTCTGTGGCCGAGATGTGGTTTCCTGGTAGGGCACCCCAAGTTCCTGAATTGGCCAAGCGAGAGTAGGTGAAAGGTTGCGGTTCACAGACCTTTCTTTTGGAAGCTTGTGGAAACTGCCCATCTTGACTTCAGGCTTCTCAGCATAGCGGAGAAAAGCTGAGTGGCCTGGGAAGCTCCTGTGACCCTGCACTGTGACAGTGACATGCCCAGTTTTCAGGGGGTTTGCATTTGTAGGACCCACCCCTTCCCCAAGCTTCTGAAAACATGGCTTGAGTATGGGACACAGAAGTTTGGTTGTGGGGCTGGAGAGATGGCTCAGCGGTTAAGAGCACCGGCTGCTCTTCCAAAGGTCCTGAGTTCAATTCCCAACAACCACAACCAACGGTGGCCCATAACCATCTGCAATGGGATCTAATGCACTCTTCTGGTGTGTCTGACAGCTATATAAAAATGTATATACTCATAAAAAATAAATTAAAAAAAAAGAAGGTTGGTTACTGGCTGAACTCAGGATAGCTGCCTTTTTCTGTCAGCTCCAACTTTTCCTCCCTGACGTGCATTTGCTTCAGGCTCTGTGACTGCTATGTACAGACCACAATGTCCTACAGAGCCAGGCAGTGATGAGCTGGGAGCCAGCTTTGCAGAGACCGACATTTCCTTCCACTCTTATGCTTATAGATGGAAAGAGGGTACCTACCTTGTGGGTCTGGCCAGGGCTACCCAGCTCCTAGTCACTACGAGCAACACTTGGGAGGCTGCCAGGGGTCAGGGAAGGTTACCAGCTCATCCTAGGCTACATGCAGAAGAACAGCATGGCCACCCCTCCACTCACAACAGGCTCACTCTTGTTCTTCTCTCTCTCCATCCCGTGTGAAGTGAAGTCGCTGCCCGGAATCCCTCCGAGTCCTGCCCCAGCTGTTGCCACCTTCAGCCAAGCCCCAAGCCAGCCTCAGGCATCACAGACCCTGACGCCGCTGGCTGTGCAAGCTGCCCCCCAGGTAAGGACCACACCAGGGAGCTGGACGGAGGGCAGAGGGCAGGAGCAAGCACAGAGCTGCATGAGGTCGGCATGGGGTCGGGAGCTGCATGAGGCTGTGGCCTGAGCGAGGGCCTGTCCTACTAGGTACCTCTAGGTTACCCCTGCCCCAAGAGGGAGGAGGGCCTGTCCTACTAGGTACTTCTAGGTTACCCCTGCCCCACTCAGGCCCATAAGAGAAGAGGGTTAGCATTTGCTGAGCAGTTTCCTTGGGTCCTGACAGGACGGGCGTTAGTTCTTTCACGGGAGGATGTGTGCTTATGGGATGATGTAATGAGGGAGCGCCCTTGTCAGCCTCTCCTGCACACGGGTTAATGCCTTGAAGAGTTCATGAATGAATAGCCTGTCTTCATTTAAGTTATAAAACTGCCCAGCCAATAAAAAGCTGCCTGTAGAATCCTGCAGGCCAGCAGGGCCCACTTGACCTCTGTTCCACGCACTGATCTCTTCTGGTCAAGGGTGCCCTCCGCTAGAGCTTCTTAGAGGTCTCTGTGGATCCTTGACCACTTGGCTGCAGCCTCTGGTCCCTGGTCCCTGACCACAAAACAGTGGGCATACCAGTCAGCTCTGAAAAAAAACACATACACGTGACATTAAACAGACTGAGGAGGTTGTACATATACACATATATACACACACACACATATACACATGTTCATATATATATCATATATGTATATCTATGCCTGGGGATCCTGCTCTGACCTGGAGGCAGGCCTGGGCCTTTTCCCGGTCAAGAGCTCTGTACACAGTATATACATATGTACGTGTGTATATATGTATGCTTATAGATGTATATATTAGCAATCAATGAAAAAAGAGAGGCCACAGAGAGAGCAAGGAGGGATGTGTTAGAGACTTTGGGAGGGGGAGCAGGAGAAAAGGATGTGATTATATTATAATCTTAAAAAATAAAAGAAGTAATTTAAAAAAAAGCAGACACTGGACATGCCAGCATGGGCCCAGGGAAGGGCTGGGAGGCACCAGACGGTGTGGGGAGGAGGTCAGTGCACCCTGCTCTGTCCTGGGGGAAGGCCCGGGCGTTTTCCTGGCCTTTGCCCCAGTGCCCTCAGATGCTCGCTTGTGCTCAGCTGGGTCCGAGAGACCCCTTGTTTGCGCTCTCTGTGGATGTTGATTTTTTTTTATTTTTTTTCTTTTCTTTTTGAAATCTCGTTTGCTCTTGCAGGTCTTGACTCAGGAAAGCTTAGCCACAGTTCTGACAGGAGTTATGGTCCCAGCAGGGGCTGTTACTCAACCTCTTCTTATCCCCATCGGTATTACAGGTCAAGTGGCTGGGCAGCAGGGGCTGGCCGTGTGGACAATCCCTACAGCAACTGTGGCTGCCCTCCCAGGACTGACCGCGGCCTCTCCCACGGGGGGAACTTTCAAGCCACCTTTAGCTGGTCTCCAAGGTAACGGCAACTCTCCCCCGGATTGCACCAGGCCCCCACCACACCCTATGCTGAAAGCCCTGCGCGGGTGTTTACCATGTTGGACTCAGAAACCCGCGGCTCACCCGGGGCAACAACCCTGGATTCTGGATCCAGTGTCATAGGCACCCAGCCACAGAGCCGCAGCGCTGCCTCCGATCTCTAGGCCAGGATACCAGGCTGGCCAGCAGGCCTGCCTTTCTTCAGCCAGCTGCCTGAGACTGTCCCCTCCCCCGCAACAGCATCTACCCCATGACCAGCAAGAAAGACTGCAAGAAGATTCAACCTCTGGTTCTCGAACCTACACGTCTACTGACCCAAGGGAGGGGGGGAGTGAGAGATGTTGCATGTGCCAGCCCTTCAAGAATCGAGGGAATTGCAGCTGCCCCATGCCCTCTGCCTCCAGTGGGGGCATTTTCGTCCCAGATCCTTTGGGACTGGAACTGTGCCGTGTCGTGGCTAGGCGCTTCAGCACCTGTGTCTCTCTGCCTTGCTCCGTAGCAGCTGCCGTGCTGAACACCGCCCTCCCGACACCCGTACAAGCCGCCCCACCAGTCCAGGCCTCCTCGCCAGCCCAGCCCCGGCCACCAGCTCAGCCCCAGCCGCTGTTCCAGACCCAACCGCTGCTACAGACCACGCCTGCCATACTCCCACAACCCACCGCTGCCACCGTTGCTGCCCCCACCCCCAAGCCAGTGGATGCCACCCCGCAGATCACCGTCCAGCCTGCAGGCTTCGCATTTAGCCCAGGGATCGTAAGCTGCTGCCCTCACCCAGGGCTGACGAGGGATGGACCAAAGCTTGGGCCAAGGGTGGAACGTTCCCCACAGTGGAGGACCAGCTCCTTGAACACAGCCCTTCCTGACACATCTGCAAAGATGGGCTCCCACTGAGGTCTTCTCCTTACGCCTGTCTGCCTGTCCTACCCAGACTAAAGCAAGCAACTGCTGGGGAGATAGGCCAAACCAGAGCCACTGGACTAGCCTTGGGGTGGGATATACAGGGGCTGCAGACTTGTAAACTGCCCGAGGTTCACAGCTTCATGCTGGCATTTATCTGGTGTGGCTCTTGACATGGAATTAGAGAATTCAGGCGTGACTAGGAGCACATTTGTCCCTCTAGTCTGGCCATCTACCCTCTCAGACCTAGTTGGAAAGATTAGTAGGAGTCACTGCTCTGTGATAGTACTCCCCTTCCCTCTAACTGTGCTCCCCTTCCCTGTGACTGTGCTCCCCTTCCCTGTGACTGTGCTCCCCTTCCCTGTGACTGTGCTCCCTTTCCCTGTGACTGTGCTCCCTTCCCTGTGACTGTCCTCCCCTTCCCTATGACTGTGCTCCCCTTCCCTGTGACTGTGCTCCCCTTCCCTGTGACTGTGCTCTCCTTCCCTGTGACTGTGCTCCCCTTCCCTGTGACTGTGCTCCCTTCCCTGTGACTGTGCTCTCCTTCCCTGTGACTGTGCTCCCTTCCCTGTGACTGTGCTCCCCTTCCCTGTGACTGTGCTCCCTTCCCTGTGACTGTGCTCCCTTTCCCTGTGACTGTGCTCCCTTCCCTGTGACTGTGCTCCCCTTCCCTGTGACTGTGCTCCCCTTCCCTGTGACTGTGCTCTCCTTCCCTGTGACTGTGTTCCCTTTCCCTGTGACTGTGCTCTCCTTCCCTGTGACTGTGCTCTCCTTCCCTGTGACTGTGCTCCCTTCCCTGTGACTGTGCTCTCCTTCCCTGTGATTGTGTTCTCCTTCCCTGTGACTGTGCTCCCCTTCCCTGTGACTGTACTCCCCTTCCCTGTGACTGTGCTCCCTTTCCCTGTGACTGTGCTCCCTTCCCTGTGACTGTGCTCCCCTTCCCTGTGACTGTGCTCCCCTTCCCTGTGACCGTGCTCCCCTTCCCTGTGACTGTGCTCTCCTTCCCTGTGACTGTGCTCCCCTTCCCTGTGACTGTGCTCCCCTTCCCTGTGACTGTGCTCCCCTTCCCTGTGACTGTGCTCCCCTTCCCTGTGACTGTGCTCCCCTTCCCTGCTGTCCCCCTGTACTTGTCTCCCAACTCTCGATAGCCAGTGGACTAGAGCCTGCAGCCCACAATCACTGCCCCATATCCTTAGCCCTCTTCCCTCTCTCTACTCTTTCTTGCCTCTTGGCCTCTGAGCAAGGCTTTTCCTCCACCCACAGATCAGTGCAGCCTCCCTCGGGGGACAGACGCAGATCCTGGGCTCCCTCACTACAGCTCCAGTTATTACCAACACCATCCCCAGCATGCCCGGGATCAGCAGTCAGATCCTCACGAATGCTCAGGGCCAGGCAAGTGGTCAAGCCTGGGACCAAGGGCTGGGTTGTGGGGCAGCCGACGAGGAAGGGGCTAGGACTTGACCTAAAGATCATGGCATAGAAACTCAAGTAGGGCATCAGGCTGCTGCTGGTAGCCTCTGGTGGCAGCTCCCCACTGATGTGAAGTTCAGGTTGGGGTAGAGCCAGCCCTCCACCCTGGCAGTGCTAGTTCTAATTGGGGGATTTGATTCACAGAGCGCCCACATGTGAGCGGGCTCATGCTAGACTCTCTCTCATGTATTAACTCACTTTGTTTTGAGGACAAATCTACCAGGGGATCTTTTGTTTTATGGGACAGAAGGGTGGAATTCAGAAATATTAAACCACATAGCTAAAATGGCAGAGCAGCAAAGAGCTGATACACAAAAAACGCCTTTGCCTGCTCCGCCACAGCTCAGAGACAGAGCAAAGAAAGGAAGACCTTGGGTTGAGTCCTTTACTCTATTGGGGAAACAGAGGCCAGAGACTTAAGCAGTTTCTCCAAGTCAGCCTCTCTGCCTGCAGCCATAGGGATTTGGATTGGTGGCCCTGGATGCTCCCTTCATATTCGGGGCCCGTGCCTTATTTTCTCCCAGGTTATTGGAGCACTTCCGTGGGTAGTGAACTCAGCTAGCGTGGCCACACCAGCACCAGCACAGAGCCTGCAGGTCCAAGCTGTGACTCCCCAGCTCCTGTTGAATGCCCAGGGCCAGGTGATCGCAACCCTAGCCAGCAGTCCCCTGCCTCAACCTGTGGCTGTCAGGAAGCCAAACACACCGGAGTCCCCTGCTAAGAGTGAGGTACCAGGACTGGGGGTGTGGGTGGGCACAGGAAGGAGATCCTGTCTGTCATTGCTACCTCTCAAAATTGAGGAATGCTCCCGCTTCCCTGAAGAAGGCTTTTAGGCGTGCACACATGTCCTGCCCAAGGAATCAGCACCCATTCTCAGCCCACCACACCACATACATGTATCTGTGCCCACAGAGGTCAGAGAAGGTGGGTCGTAAGAGAGCAAAGCAGATTGGGCTCAGACCATCCTCGGGGTGAACAAAATGCTAGAAAAGTCCTGGGTAGTGAGTTCTGTACCCCACCACCACACACCAGGCACTGGGGCTTTGGCTCTTTGTCGGCTTTCATTCTAGAAGAGATTTTGGGTACTCGTTATATCCCGAGTGATGAGGATGCAAAGACAGCTGAGATGAGTTTACTAGCCTTAGGTAGTACTTAGTTTCTAGCCTTAGGTAGATCACAAGTCAGCATCTGAAAGACCACAGGGGAGTTATGTATAAAGGGGCTGCAGTACCCCACAAATGATGTTGTGACAGACCGGAGGGCTGGATGTAACATGTGCTGTCTCTGGGAAGTGGGGCAAGCATGGCGTGCCAGAGCATGGTCCTCTGATTTGTGTGTCGGGATGTCCGGCAAATCCCGGCTCTTGCTGGGATTCTCCAATAGATCTAAGCGAGACCCAAGGATGTGCTGAACTCCTGGGTGACATTTAGGCCTGTGATTGCCTAATATGTTGTTTCCAAGAAGCTTTCAAATAACCTTAGCCTCGTCTTTAAGATAGGGGCTATAGGGGGCTGGTAAGATGGCTTAGCGGTTAAGAGCATTGACTGCTCTTCCAGAGGTCATGAGTTCAAATCCCAGCAACCACATGGTGGCTCACAACCATCTGTAACCACCTCTTATGGGGTGTCTGAAGACAGCTACAGTGTACTTACTACTACTACTAATAATAATAATAAAACTTTAAAAAGGGGGGTTATAGAAATTTCTACTAAAGTAGTGTGAGTCTGTAATCTCAGCCTGGGCTATACAGGGAGTTCAGGTCCAGCCTGGGTTATGGAATCCTGACTAAAAATAACAACAAAACCCCTAAGTTAGAAGTTTATGAATCTTACATCACGGAGTTGACACGTGGGTATGCAATTAGTGTGTGCTGGCAGTTCTGACTTGTTTAGGGGAGCCGCTGCTGGGGTTTCCGTGGCTGGTAGGTGTGCACCTTGAAGACCTTTGCTTGGTAGCGTGAAGGATGAGCTGTCGTGAGGCGTGGACTCTTGTATCTGGTTAGGTCAGCAGCTTGTTTTCCTTTTCCCCTCTGTTGTCTGGGGTCTCGTACATGCCTAGGGCAGCATCACTGTGCTGCTCTCTAAGCCTTGAAAGATCTGGGGAAAGACTAAGGCCAGTAGCCTGGGGAATAAGGAGCGGGTTTGAGAGCTAGCAGAAAGCAGAATCCAGGGAACAGAAAATCCAGGAAAAACCGGCATTTCCAAAAAAGCTTACAGGGTTTTGTTTTATTTCATTTCGAGACAGGGTTTCTCTGTGTAGCTCTGGCTGTCCTGGGACTTGCCGTGTGTAGAGCAGGCTGGTCTACAGCTCATAGAAATCTGCCTACCTCTGCCTCCTGAGTGCTGGGATTAAAGGCATGGTATCACTCCCAGCTGGTTTTGTTTTTAAAAGCATATTAATCATGCTAATTTCAGATATGTGTAGTTTTTCCTGACCGTAAATAAGATGTATAACTTTAATGAACATTATGTTATGGGGTCGTATAAAAAGTAAAAGCCGGGCTGGGTGGATGGGTCAGTGGCGCAGCTGCTTGTGTGTGTGAGAGATGACTGGAGTTCGGATCCCCAGCACCCAGGTAAATGTTGGGTGCATGTGGTAGCTCATCTGTAATTCCAGCACCTGAAAGGCAGAGGCAGAGGATCCCAGAAGCAGGCTGCTAGCCAAGTCAGCCAGCCACATCAGTGAGCTCTGGGCTCAGCTGAGAAGACTCTGTTTCCGTGAATAACGTGGAAACCTCTCGGTGTCGGGCTCAGGGCTCCACCCTTGCATGCACACATGTGTATTGACACATGCACATGTGTGCACACACAGCACAGACACGTGAGAGAAAAAACAGGAATCATGATGTAACGCGCGCCCCCAAAATCCCTTTTCGCCCGCGAATAAGGACACGGAGGCAGTAATCGGGTATCACTACAGACGAGGCTTTACTTCTTGTAACAGCAAAAGCGGAAAAGACGGAAGAAACCGGAAGAGGCTCCCTTAAATACACCCTAGAGTGACGTATTCACATTTGGTTGGCTGTTCGTTCACCACCCAATATGCCTCGGGATTGGCAGTGACTAATGGCCCGCCTATCAGCCTAGCAACTGCGCAGATAATTGTATAGCCACTGCTAACAGCAGCTTCCTACATCTCCCCCTGTTTAAATTATTAATATGAAACAGCCTTTTGCCTATTAAATGTAGTACCAAATAAGATTCGAACTCAAACCCGATCAAGCAAACTCCATCTTGGGGGGGAGTAAGCGATCAAGAGCTTATAGCCCGAAGATTTTTTCCTTACCCTTCCAGGTGCAATGGAGACCAGTCCTCTGGGTGCACGGGCTAAGGAAATATAAAGAGAATTGACACCCATCCCTGTGCAATGGAGCATATATATAGCTCCCAGGAGTGCGAGGGCTGTCAACCTATTATCTGGTATCACAATTATTTAGGCAAGAGCTGACTGGACAAGACTTCTCATCTACCCAGTGCAAATGAGCCGAGCTCTTGGGGTGCATAGACTGAGAATGTCTCTGTCATAGGCTATTTTTTAGCCTAGATCGTCAAATTTCAGGGAGGGATGCTTGCTCCAAGGTTTGCGAGTGCTTAGGCTTTAAGCTACTTTGTCACTTATATTGCTGGGCTTTGAGCTTACAAACCAACCATTTATGAATACTAATTCACATCATAGAGCTGTATATCAAGTAGGCCTATTTCCGCTCTTTAGAAAGAAAGAAAGAAAGAAAGAAAGAAAGAAAGAAAAGGCAGAAGAAATTTATTTTTAATAAGTAAAATCTCCACGGGAAACAGGCTCCATCCACACTCCATCAAGGCTGGAAATCCGGATTTGCAATGGCTGCTGTATCTGGTCCAATTTCCCATTTCACTTTCCTTTTAAATAAGCAGAAAGATCATGGCTTTAAGTAACTGCATCGTTCACAAATCTTAGAGGTGTAACACCTGGATGTGGGGCTGTTGACACAGCTTATTTGAGCCACATCTGTGAGCCCCTTCACATGGGCTAGAGCCAATCAACTCTCTGATTGACCAAAGTATATTTTAAGTCTCTATAATGATGTATTGAGATGGGCACAAAGGTAGGCACATGCACAACCAAGGCTAGGTCTAGTGATCCATTCTAGCCTTGTGCTAAAAAGCATGTAACATTTTTACAATCCAAGATATCAGAATTATTCTGAAGGTTGGATAACATAAAGAAAAATGAAGGGTCTACACACACCAACACTGGTTGTGCAGATGTATTTTTAAACACCTTATTAAATTTAATGTTATTTAAATGGCTAGAGATATTAAATCTTGTAGCCGAAACATTTTGTACTTTATGAAACATATTTAACAAGACAAAGGTAGATATACCCCTTTTTTAACATTTAAACAGTGACTACAACACATAAATTGTGTTGAAGCAAGATAAACTCAAGAAAATATATATATGATTTAATTTAGGACTTACATCCCTTTGAAAACATTAAACAGAGGTTTTAAATCCTCTTATGGTAAGCTTAAAATGAGGTTTTAGTCAAATAATATCTCTTAACAACCTTTAAAAATTACTAAGAGTAATTTAAGATTAAAGTAAACTATTTTTCTTTGCATGTACACTCACAAGCCAGAAGATGGCGTTAGATCCCCACCACAAATGGTTATGAGACACCACGTGGCCGCTGGGAGTTCAGCCTTTATATTTTAAATTAAGTCCAGCCTTAATGGCTGAGTTATTTCTAAAGTCAAATTGACTCAAACATTGAAAGACACTGTCTTTGAATATCTTTTTGAAGTAACAAGTATTTTAAAAATTTTAAAAGCTCGCTATATTGAAGCGATAGTTTGTAGAAAAAATTTTCTTTAGAGAAATCCACTGGTAAAATATAATATATATCAAAGGATTTAACCTCTTATCCTTTTTGTATTAAGGCAACAAAATTTGTACATATATGTAAAATATAAAATATTACCCATTTTCTGAAGCAATTATTTTTTAACAAATATTGTTTCATGGCCTCTTAAACATTATGAATAAATTTATTATTTGTAAACCTTTTACCTTTACCAAAAATGTAAAGGAATGGTATAAAAATATTTTTTATGTAAACATTTATTGAAATGGTAGCTGGAGAAAACAAGTTAGGCTGTATAAAACTTAAATTTGAACTTTATTTTTTGGATTAATTTAATAACCAATCCTTTTTTGTCCCATGAGAATATCGGATAAAAGCCAATTTTATTCTCTAATAATTGTAACACATATTAAAGGAATCTAAGGAATCTTATTTTTAACAACTTTGATTATAAAGGAATTAAAATAATTTGAACCATATTCTATCAGCAGGCACAGCTATACTTATGGAGGGAAGCAGGCATAAATTTAATTTTTGCAACATAATCATAACGTTTAGCCCACAGACTGTTGAAAAATCTTTGGTCTTAGGTTTACCCCTCCTCTCACAAGAAACAATGAGAACAAAAGACAAATTCCCTTAAGCACATTTCTAGGGCCTGGTCTGAAGACCCAGAACAAAAGGAAATGCTTTGCACCCGGGCTTCTACAGGCAGTCTGCATTGTCTTAATTCAAATGTAAATGCACTTAACCTCCCTCTGCCTGCCTGCCTGCCAGTTTAGGTGCAGTCTCGAACTGAGAGATTTTGCCTTTATTTAAAACCTTAAATTTGAACTAAAAACCTCTGGAACAGTTTAAGATTTTACCAAATCCCACATCGATATACTCAGCCAAAAATGGCAGGAGAGTCAGAGCCGAAATCTTGTAATCCAGCTTCCTTCTTTCTGATCCTGCGACGGCTCCCGCTCCTGCAGCCGCGTCTGTACCACGTGGGGGCCAGCGACTCCAGGCCGCGCTCCGCCATCGCTCCGCCATTTTGGCTGCAGCAGCCACGTGGGGACCCAAATTGAATTGTTTCCACCTGTGGAATAAACACAAACAGCTTCCCACCCCGGGCCACAGCACGCTTCTAGGCAATTTTTCAGTCTCCCGTTCCCACGTTTCGCCGCTGCGAGCGGTTTCGCAGCTGTTGCGCGCGGTTCCGTCTCTGTGGCGCGCGGTTCAGTAAAAATCCCTTGTTCCATCACTGGCATCTGTTCTAACTTGTGCCTCCCAAGTGCTGGGATTAAAGGCGTGAGCCACCACTGCCCGGCTTCCTCTGTCTGCTGGACTGCAAGCCGCGCAGACGCCTCTGTAACTCGTCTGACCCAGGCCCTGTCGCAGCGTCTCTGTTCCCACAGCCCGAGCCGAGAAGCACGGCCGGGGACCCTCGAGCCCGAGCGAGCCGCTGGCTCCGGCCGAGGTCGGTGGGGCTGGGCTGAGTGACTTAAGATTTTAGCACAAGCGGCTGCTTCCTCTTCGGAGCTGCCCAGTTCTATGGAGTCAGGCTCCTTAATGAAGTATAGGGGGGTCCCTTTGACCTCCGTTCTCTCTCCGCCATCCGGTGGAGGGTCTCCAAGCTTAATGGACTCTGCAGTAGTCCGTGTTTCCTTTGAACACTCCCTTTTATCACCAGACCCTTTTTGTAGCCTGCCAACACACTTTAGTTCTGATATGCCCGAGTAGCCACAAAACAATTGCGATATGAGCAAGAGTTTAATTAATGAAGTGGCCACAGTGGATTTAAATCCGCTTGTTAAGATTTCTATTTTAGACATAACTTCCAAAGTGTGTACCTCTTATCCTGTAGTTTGTTAACCCGACCCAAAACTTGGGTGGTCTTTCCGCGGCACCTTGACGTTCCCGGGTTTCGGCACCAGTTGTAACGCGCGCCCCCAAAATCCCTTTTCGCCCGCGAATAAGGACACGGAGGCAGTAATCGGGTATCACTACAGACGAGGCTTTACTTCTTGTAACAGCAAAAGCGGAAAAGACGGAAGAAACCGGAAGAGGCTCCCTTAAATACACCCTAGAGTGACGTATTCACATTTGGTTGGCTGTTCGTTCACCACCCAATATGCCTCGGGATTGGCAGTGACTAATGGCCCGCCTATCAGCCTAGCAACTGCGCAGATAATTGTATAGCCACTGCTAACAGCAGCTTCCTACATCATGACAGGTGTGGTGATACATACCTGTAATCCCAACATTTGGGAGGTACAGGCAGGAGAATAAACAAGGTTATAAATTTAGCCGGGCGGTGGTGGTGCACGCCTTTAATCCCAGCACTTGGGAGGCAGAGGCAGGCGGATTTCTGAGTTCGAGGCCAGCCTGGTCTACAGAGTGAGTTCCAGGACAGCCAAGGCTACACAGAGAAACCCTGTCTCGAAAAAACAAAAAACAAAAAGAAAAAAAAAAAAAGAAAAACCAAAAAAAAAAAAAGTTTATAAATTTAAGGTTAGCCTTAGACACAGAGAGATCTAAGCCCATTTATTGTGGATGTTAATAAGCAGTTTACAGTTTTGCTTTTCAATGACCACAGGTGGGAGTGCCTGGGCAGGTAAGAATTTCACGTCCATTTCTGCCCTGATGCTGTTTCACCCAGGACAGCTGACCCCCCAAATTAGGCAGGGGTGATGGGGCTTGTGTCTTTTCTCGTAGGTGCAGCCGATCCAGCCGACACAAGCCGTGCCGCAGCCTGCCGTCCTCCTCAGCAGCCCTGCCTCTACACTTAAGCCGGCAGCCTCAGCGCCCATCCCAATCACCTGCTCAGAGACCCCTACTGTCAGTCAGCTGGTATCAAGTAAGTGATTTAGAAGAGAAAGGTGGGTCTGGGGTACCTGATACCTATGTAGTCCTAGCTACTCGGGAGGCTGAGACAAGAGCAGTCTTTGAGCCCTGAAGTTGAAGGACAGCCTAGTGAGATTTTGCCCCAAACATATCCATAAGATTTCTGGTGTCCAAAAAGTAAAGGTAAGGTAGAGGCCCAAAGTGGAAAGACGAGAACGTTTAAGTTTTCTTTTACATTAGTTTATTTGTTTGGGAGCCAGGGGTGGGGCATGAGTATCTACCGTGTGCGTGGCGGTTCCTGGGGATTAAACTCAGGTCCTCAGGCTCAGTGGCAAGCGTCCTTACCCACAGAGCCTCTACCAAGACATGACTTTCATATCCCCTTTCCTGTTGAGTTTCACAGTGGAAGTGGAGGCTACTTAGCTGTCTGTTCCATTACACTGTGCCACTGGCTGGCTCAGTGTGGCCTCTCACCTAGTTCTGAGGAATAGAGAGGGCAGACGTGTGTCTGGCTGGGATCAGAGCAAGGAGCCTGGGAGAGGGTCAGCAGTTAGACCAGAGCATCCTGGGAGAGGGTCAGCAGTTAGACCAGAGCATCCTGGGAGAGGGTCAGCAGTTAGATCTAAGGGAATCTGAAAACAGTTGGTTTCAGTGGGTTGTTCCAGGGCCCGTGCCTTCTAGTTGTGTTTATCCAGGAGACACCGTGATGGGGTCTTTTGGTAAATGGCATAGATCCCTTTGATGTACCAGTATACTGTCATCTTCATGTACTTTTCCCTGCTCCCTCCCTCTGGCCTAGAGCCTCACACTCCAAGTCTGGACGAGGATGGGATCAACTTAGAAGAGATCCGGGAATTTGCCAAGAATTTTAAGATCCGGCGGCTCTCCCTGGGTCTGACACAGACCCAGGTGGGCCAGGCTTTGACGGCGACAGAAGGACCAGCCTACAGCCAATCAGCCATCTGCAGGTAAGCAGGCTTTAGGATAAAGCCAGGGCCTGCTTCACATCGTCAATGGCTCTCCTGGGAATCCAGGAATCCAGCCCCGTTCCATGTTCCCCATGTTTTAGGCTGCTTCCTTTCACGTAAGGAAGACTGTCCAGGGGAGGGCACAGACAGAGTAGCCAAAGACTGACCCAGGACTTCTGAAGTCCAGGCCCAATCCCGAGTGTTTAGATGTTCTTCTGAGAGAGCCCAAGCCCACTGAAGAATCTTAGCAGGAAAGGGTATCACTTTTTTTTTTTTTTTTTTTTTTTTCCAGGCAGGGTTTCTCTGTATAGCCCTGGCTGTCCTGGAACTCACTCTGTAGACCAGGCTGGCCTTGAACTCAGAAATCCGCCTGCCTCTGCCTCCCAAGTGCTGGGATTAAAGGCGTGTGCCACACCGCCCAGCCAGTCTCACTTATTAAGTTGGTCTGTCTTAGCCCCTCAGTTAGTCAGAATCCCGGTGTGCTCCTGGCTGCCTTGCCTCCCATGCCTGCCAGGTCAGCTCAGCCCAAAGGAGCAGCGGGTCTTTATTGTTGTTGTTGCTGCTGCCATGGGAGCATAGAGAGAGGAGAGTGGTCCTCATCTCTGAGGGGCCTTTAAGGTGACTCTTCAAAGAACTTCCAGTCATTTGGGGGTGAGCGGTCCTGTCCAGTCAGCACATGCCCTAGTGGAGGCTGTGGCGTAGTCTCATTCTTGAGGCCTGGGATGTTTAAAGTCTGAGGAATCTAGGCTGTGAGGGGCCAAGAGGATGGGGACACAGTAGCATGAGAGCAGCCCTGGGAGTACTGCCTTTCCCTCGTGTGAGATGCACTTGAGAGACAGCTACGTGCCTCTGCCCCTTCCTCAGGTTTGAGAAGTTAGACATCACACCCAAGAGTGCCCAGAAGCTGAAGCCAGTTTTGGAAAAGTGGTTGAACGAGGCAGAGCTGCGGAACCAGGAAGGCCAGCAGAATCTGATGGAGTTTGTGGGTGGCGAGCCCTCCAAGAAGCGCAAGCGGCGCACTTCCTTCACGCCGCAAGCCATAGAGGCTCTCAACGCCTACTTTGAGAAAAACCCCCTGCCCACCGGCCAGGAGATCACGGAGATCGCTAAGGAGCTGAACTACGACCGCGAGGTGGTGCGGGTCTGGTTCTGTAACCGACGCCAGACTCTCAAGAACACCAGCAAGCTGAACGTCTTTCAGATCCCTTAGGGCTTACTGTCAGCACTTTGTATTCTTCCCTCAGCAACCAGCTGAAGTCACTGCAGTGGCAGTGCCGTGTCCAGCTGTGCTTGCCCTAGGTCGTGAGACTCCACCTGTGCATGCGTGTCAATGCCTGCCTCTTCTGCCCACATATGTCACACCCTGGGGTAGGCCTGAGGGGCTGCATGAGAGCCTAGGCTCTGGGCTGGGCATGTGGAAGGAGGGGGTTTGTGGGGTCCTTAGAAAGGCACTTTGCCAAGGTGGTTTCTGAAGGGTGGATTGTGGTTGGGAACCAGAAAGGCTCTGTCTTTGGATCAGGGCTGTAGCAACTCTTGGGGTCAACTGTGTAGTAGCTCTTGTTTTTGGTGGCACCCTTTACCCTTCCTCTCAATCCTCTGTGGCTGTGCCCGTGTGACAACTCACCAGGTGGAACTGCAGCCTCGCACTGCCTCCCTTATTCTGTATATGGGCACACTGAACCTCTTAAAGGATCAAGGAGATGGAATCCAGAGAAGTGGGGTGTGCTGCTCAGACCCACTGTCTGCCTTGATCTTGAGGTTTCCAAGGTGACATCGAGGGGTCGGATGCCTGAGGTCAGGAGCTCCGAGGTCCCTCCCGGGGTCCAGCTGGTGGTGGGATTGTGTTAAGTCAGAATGTTTTCTTTCCCAAACCAAGTTGGAAGGAAGCAAGAGTGAACTCTCCCATCCTGGAGAGTCTTAGATCTGTGGCAGGTCTGGAATTTCTAAGGTAAATAAGGCCATCTACCCAGATTTTAATCTGATCTTTGTTTACAGCTGTCTTCTAACACAGGAGTGTGGTAAAGAGCTTGGGAAATTTTCCGCTGCCCACTAATGTAGGCAGCAGCAGGGGCACAGATTCCAACTTTCTCCCTCTCTTGTGCCCATACCTATCTCAGTCCAGGACTGAGATGTCTTCAAAGGAGCCAATTGAATGACAAGCCAGACAGAGAGGGGCTGTCATGGGGAGGAAGACAGTATCCAGAGGGATGATGGTCCCTGGAGGTCTCTTGTTGAGGCTGACTTAACTCTAGTTTTGTTTGTAACTTTAAGTCTTGGAGGTCTCCAAAGACTTCACTTGTTCAGTTTGTTCAGTTGTAGACCAAGTCTGTGTGTGGTGCTCCCCTGAGCCAGCAGTGCCCAGGTCAGGGCTTCCCTCGGTAGGTGATGGCCATCTGGGGCCTGGCATCATATGCAAACCACTAAGCCAGCTTCCAGCCACAGAGAGGCAGGCCAGACTTTTCGCTTCAGTGCACTGGCTGGGGAATGTTGCTCAGCGGGAGACAACTTAGCGTGTACAAGGCTCCAGAGTCAGTTTGTAGCACTGAGGGAAACACTAGTATTTGATTTCAAGAAGTCAGGAAAGAGCTAAGACTTTCCTTGGATAACCCTTGACAAGCTGCAGGTGTCAACCATCTCGATACTTTTGGGCTTGGTTCATTGGGTTTTGTTTTGTTTTGAGATAGGATCGCACTTAGCACAGGCTAACCTCAAACTTGTAGTTGAAGACGACCTGATCCTTCTGTCTCCACCTCCCAAGTGCTGGGATTGCAGTCACGTGCTGCTGTGCCTGGCTCTTCTCCACTCCATAAGGTTACTTACACTGGATGATGTCCACATCACATGATCTACCCTGAGGAAATGACTCTCAAACAAGAACATGATGCCGTCTCCATTGGTCCCAGTGCAGAAAGGCACTAGGGCCCAGCTTCCTCTCATGTAGTTTCCTTTCCTGATGACTGCTAGTCCCTCTTGGGTTCTGTGGTGCAGAGGACCTCCTAGTAGCTATGACACTGAGAGGAGGACAGTTGTGTACTGATCACACACACACACACACACACACCCCACTGCATTCCAAGTCTGTCAGGTATAAGGAGACAAGTAGGCAGCTTTCCTGACCCTGCCTCCCAAGAAAGAATGTTCCCAGAGCGCTTCTAGGTCATGTGATTATCAACCTGCTGCCATGAGAGGGGAAGTCAGGAGGGGTCCTGTAAGAGAGCTTTCAGTAGGGACGCTTAGTCCCGAATCTTCTCAAGGTGATGCACCTGAGAAAATTATATGCAGCTGTTCTTGCTGGAAACCTGCACTCAGGAGCTCACACACAGCTCAGCCATGCTGTGGACATGGGAGAGGATTCCATCTGTTCTGTGCATGACAGGGAAAGAAAATATCATGAACCACTGGTCTAAATTAAGCCTGGCCACGCATTCTCACCCCATCCTTTGTCTAAATCTGTCTTCCCAAGGCTGGGCTAGAATGAACCATTTTCTCCCGTGTTGGAAAGACACATCGGTCTTTCAGAAGAACAGTACCAGAGCCCAGATGTTTACAGGCTGGATTTCTCAAGTAAGGGGTGCAAGTGTATAAAGTGGACACAAAGTGGGGTTCACTTTGGCCTTTGAATTTTGCCCCTGCTCTCTAACCTGAGCCACTGACCTACAGTCTTTGTTATTTTGGGGAGCATTAGACTCTTAAAGTGTTAATAGCAGTTTTATCTTGAAAGCACCTTCTTGGACTTAAGCCCGCACTTGATGGCTTTTTTGCCCTGGAAAGGGGAGAATGGGAGGAAGTAGTTCAACCGTATGATTGGTTTGAAGTGATGGGAAACCAAGACTCTCTATGGCCCTGCTGATTGGCTGAGTCAGCTACGCCCTTCGACCCTGCACTAACTATGGCACTTCATCCAAGCAAAGTCCACAGAAGAAACTGGTTACATGAACCGTGAACGCACGTGAGTTTGGAATGAGGACACCTGATGTGTTTGTGTTCTTGAAAATCCAGTCACCTTCCTTTGCCCAGGACTCCTTTCCTGCCTGGTGGGCCACATCCTGAAGTCCCAACATTCTCGGGGTACGGAGGGCACCGCCCACTGAAAGCCGAAGAGGAAGATGGGGGAGTACTGCCGTAGCGTGTGAATAAACAGTATTTTTTCTTTCGTATTTCTCTGCCTACCTTGTTGCTTCCAAATATGAGAGAGCCAGTGTCAGAGGCCAGGGATGCGTCATGGCTGCCTTTGCTGTTGGCTTGCCTAGCAGGCGGCTTCAGCTCAGCGCCTGGATTGCCACTCCAGCAGATCCCTCTTGATTCCCCCAGCCCGACTCTCCTATGGGGCTGAGGGTGTGAAGGGTTAAGGGGCCATGCCCTTTCCCTCATAAACTGCCTTTTGGGTACTTAGGGTCCCAGAATCTCCTGCTAAGCCTACATTTGCGCCCCTCTTCTGCGTCCCAGTGGCAGGTTATGTTGTTGGTAGGGATACTGCCTGTTTATAGTCTTAGGCTGTAACAAAATTCCTCTTCTTGAGAAGCTTTTAATAAGAGAAAGTTCCTGCTTGTAGTTTTGGACCCTCTTGGAGTTACCTGGAGGAGCCACTGAGTGCTTCTTCCGGATAGACCAAAGTCTTCAATGGAATGTCATGTGGCGTCGGGACACACCCTCTTTCAGGAATCTCTTTAAAGAGCTCTCTACCCTCAAGACCTAATAACATTAATAGCTTGATTTATAGAGCTCTTTATTAAAATGTGGCTGTGTTCTTTACTTACTTGTATTCTTTCCCCAGCCTGCAAATATTTGGGACAGGCTACCTCTGAGTTTAAACTTAGGAGATTACAGCTGCTAGGAGGATTTCCCTGTCCACCTCCTGGGAGCTGTACCCATGTTGTCTCCCTCCCTGGAAGTGCTCCCACTCCTCATCAGCCTGGTGTGAACTGAACTGCATAATGAACTATATAATCTTATGCATCTGAACTGTTTAATCTTAAACTGGCAAGACTAAGCTACCCCATCCACGCCACGTGGGTTCTAGATCATTCTAGATCCACTTCTGTGACTGAGCCTGAGGGGTTAATAGATGTCAAAGATTCTGACCCAAGGCTTGGGATGAGAGGAGTTTTGTAGTATTCCCAAAACAGTGGAGCACCAACACTTATGCTAGCTTAGATCTCAAACCCTGATTAGCTAGCCCCTCAAGCAGTGGGGACCTGCCAGGCACAACTTAGGTGACTGGTAATTGTCAGATGGGAAAGTAAATATGCTTCCTCCGTTTGCCTTCAAGGAAATACTGAGAGCTAAGATCGAGACGGGGCTTCTGGGGAGAGCAGGAGCAGGAGTCTTAGCTCTGCAGCTTTGAACTGTGAATGTGGGAATGAAGGGAGCCTGCCCAGAGACAGACAACTTGCACCAGCAGAGTCCCGGGAGCACCGGCTCAGACCAGCTGAGAGTGGTTTTTGGCAGTTGGCCTGAAAGATTTTAGACTTTAGAGGAAAGGGGGGTAGGTTTGTGGAAGGCTGCAGGTCCTTTGCCCTGGTTTGAAAGGGGATTTTTTTTTTTAATGGGCTGGCAAGGCAGCTGGTTTGGGAACTAGAGAAGAGAAGGAACTTGCAGGGCAGTGAGATTTTTCTGAATCTTTCAGGTACCAGGCAGGCCCTGAGAGAAGTTTACTAGGTCTGAGAGGCTGCTTCTGGGGCCTGTGGAAAGCTGAGGCTAAGAGTGAAGACTTAGCTGTCAGTCCTTTAAAAGCCTCCTGGGTTTTCTTATGTGCCCGGAGGGAAATACCCAGGGGTTCACCAAAGGACCCAGAAGTGTTGATTGACCATAATAATTGAGTCAGAAGGGAAGCCTGGAGGGTGGATGGAAAGATTGTGCTCCAAGAGTCCTTTTTTTTTTTTTTTTTTTTTTTTTTTTTTTGGTTTTTCGAGACAGGGTTTCTCTGTGTAGCCCTGGCTGTCCTGGAACTCACTCGGTAGACCAGGCTAGCCTCGAACTCAGAAATCCGCCTGCCTCTGCCTCCCAAGTGCTGGGATTAAAGGCGTGCGCCACCACCGCCCGGCGCTCCAAGAGTCCTTAAACCTCTGAGGTGACTGATTTGTCTCCAGGTGCAGACAAAGCAGGTCTTTCCTTAGATAACAGCTAAATTTCCCCGCCATTCATTCATTCATTCATTCATTCATTGAATTTTGCTGAGCTTTATTCCAGCTTGGCAACATTTATCACCTTGGCTGATCCTCACAATAAACCCGTGAAGTAAGAACTGTCACAGTCTTCACTTCACATTCATTTCAGGAAAAATGAGTGCATTCAAAGTCACCTGGTCCCCAAGTGGCAGAATCCAGATTTGAACCTAGGTGGGCTCTCTCGAGCTTCCTGTGCCTAACAGACGCCCCTGGATAGACCTCGACGCTTTCATTTAAGACAGTTCAGAACATAATCTAGGGAAACGAACCGTTCACAGTACATTTCTTTTGTGGGAAGAGGTTTGAGATAAAGGCTCACCTATGAGACTTGAAATTACTGCCAACTTCACCATAGAATACGGTATTTGGACCTCTTGTTAGTTGTGTTTATTATGCTTAACAGAAACTATGTTTTTATAGGTTGAATTAATGAGTACAAAAATTTGGCCAGAAGGTAGCTATTGCTGAATTTCTGGGATCCCTGTTTTCCTGGGATCCCTGTTTTCAATCCTGGAACTCCAATTTCATTGGTAGTTTCTGTGGGAAGGGAGAGGGAGAGGAGTCTGTCAAGCTGAGGTGGCCTGTGTCTTAGGGCAGGCTGTGTCCCATTTGGATGGGCAAGTGCTGAGGAGCACCTGGGCTGTGCCGAGGAGCACCTGGGCCGGTGCCAAGGAGCACCTGGGTTGTGCCGAGAAACACCTGGGCTGTGCTGAGGAGCACCTGGGCTGTGCCGAGAAACACCTGGGCTGTGATAAGGAGCACCTGGGCCGGTGCTGAGGAGCACCTGGGCTGTGCTGAGGAGCACCTGGGCTGGTGCTGAGGAGCACCTGGGCTGTGCTGAGGAGCACCTGGGCTCTGCCGAGGAGCACCTGGGCTGTGCCGAGGAGCACCTGGGCTGTGCCGAGGAGCACCTGGGTTGTGCCGAGAAACACCTGGGCTGTGCCGAGGAGCACCTGGGCCGGTGCTGAGGAGCACCTGGGCCGGTGCTGAGGAGCACCTGGGTTGTGCCGAGAAACACCTGGGCTGTGCTGAGGAGCACCTGGGTTGTGCCGAGAAACACCTGGGCTGTGCCGAGGAGCACCTGGGCCGGTGCTGAGGAGCACCTGGGCTGGTGCTGAGGAGCACCTGGGCTGTGCTGAGGAGCACCTGGGCCGGTGCTGAGGAGCAACTCTTGCCATTCTGTTTGTTTTAGGATGTATGAATAGGAGTACCTTTGTGAAATCTTAATTGTGTTTCAAAATTTAAATCGAGGCTCAGACATTTCTTGGAAATGTCTATTTTTCTCTAAATATTTTTCAGAGGATGAAGTCCCATGATGTCCCTGAATATGGTAGAGCTATCTCTTCTAAAGTGCTGGTGTTAATCCTGGTCCATACAAGTCCTCTCTTGTGGATGTGTGCCCGTGTCTCTCTGTGTGTGTACATTAGAGTAGGTGCCTATGGAGACCAAGAGGCTGTCAGACTCCATGGACCTGAAGTTACTGAGTTACTGGTAATTATGAGCTGACTAACATAGATGCTGGGAACCGAACTCAGGACCTCTGGAAGAGCAGCAGCCAGTGTTCTTAACCATTGAACCATCTCTCCAGCCCCTGTTATATTTTTTTATGTATTTTATGTGCTTGATTGTTTTGCCTGTGTGTATGTATGTATGAACATCACATGTATGCCTGGTGTACTCAGAGATCAGAAGAGATCAGACCTCCTGGAACTACCGTTACAGACAGTAGTAAGTCACCATGTGGGTACTTAGAGCCCAACCTGAGTTCTGTGTAAGAGCAGCCAGTGCTCCTAACTGCTAAGCCATCTCTACAGACCCTAATTTTCTTTTAAAAAAAATTAAGTTTTACATTTACTGGGCCTGAAGAGATGGTTCAGCAGTTAAGAGCAATGGCTGCTCTTGCAGAGAACTGTGAATTTCAGTTCCCAGAGGCTCACAAACCCTGTGACTCCAGTTCCAGGGTTCCTGATACCATCTTCTGACTTCTGTGGGCACCGAGCATGCACGTGATGCACAGGCACATATGCAAGCAAAACACTCATGCATATAAAATATATGTCTTTTTTTTCTCGAAGATTTATTTATTTTATATATGCGAGTACACTGTTGCTGTCTTCAGACACACCAGAAGAGAGCATCAGATCCCATTACAGACGGTTGTGAGCCACCATGTGGTTGCTGGGAATTGAACTCAGGACCTCTGAAAGAGCAGTCAGGGCTCTTAACCACTGAGGCATCTCTCCAGCCCAAAATATGTCTTGTTAAAAACTAAATATATCTTGTGTGAATCTGTATGTGCATGCTATGGTGAATATGTGGAGGTGGGCTGGTGGGAGTTGGTTCTCTCCTTATGAGTTCCCAGGTAGAAATCATGTTGGCAGTTGTGGCAGTTAGCTTCTGTCTATTTTCAGCCACACTGGAAGCCTAAATTGCCCATTCCAATGTTAGCATCTGGTCCACATCATTGGCTGTGCTGGGGTTTTAGTTGTAATGTGACAGACATAGCCTGGAATCACCTGGAAGAAGGTTTAGTACAGGATTATCTACACCAGGTATCTGGGGGGCAGCTGTGGGGAATGATTTTCTTACAGATGTGTGTACCTTCCCCCCCACCATGAGCAAGCCTGAAGAGACCTTGGTTACCACAACAAGGTCAAGTGACGGGATCTAGGTGGAGTTACCCACCTTGGCTGCCCGGAACACAGAAGCAGAACTGCCCCTGGGCTTGCCTTGAGACATCTCTGACCGTGACCTGGAACGACTATGGATTATCCCACCCATCTGGAACCAGGAGGGGTTGTGGGTTGGGTCTTCCCCTTTAAATTGAGAGCCGAACATTAAAGCTTTGGGCCTTGATCAGAGAACTTTGTCTTGGCCTCATCTCGCCCTCCAGCCCCTTTCATTCCCAGCCCCCCTTTCAGGTGAACCCAGTTGACTTGTGGCCGCGGGCGGCTACAGAGTGGCGTGCACAACGTGGGACTTGAAAACGGGGGACCGAGCTGAGGAAAGCTGTCTTAGGTGGAGCTCCACGGTAAACAGGACTAAGAAGGTATCCCACACACTTAGGAAGTAGCAAACAGTATTGAAGCTAGCGCTAGTTAAATTTTGAAGGCCCGTGTTTGCAGGAAGTGTGTTTTGGGGGATAGGTCTAGGTCAGATAGGTGTTTACCCGACGCCTATTCTGCCTAGGGGGTGACATCGAATTATGGGCCAGGAGAATTCTAAAAGGGCATTTGCCTGCAGCCTTCGAGAGCTGCTTCAGACGGGAAGAGCTGGGTTGTCAAATAGTGTGTTGGAAGATTTTTTGGCAGAGGTAGATTCATGCTGCCCATGGTTCCCTCGAGAAGGAACGTTGAACAAAAAGACCTGGGAGAGGTTTTGAAAACCACCAGGGCAGATTATAACACCCTCTGTCTTTGGAAACTGGTAAAAGACGCAGTTGATAATAAAACAGATAAAGAGACCTCGCAGGCGTTAGCTATTGCCCAGGCACAGCTTGAAGAGTTCCAAGAACGCCCATCAGAAAGCCCTTGTACAAAAAGGGGCACTCTCAACCCTAAATCAGGGAAATGTAGACCTAGTACACCTTCTCCAGCTCAGATAAAAGAATTCGGAAACTCTGGTAATAAATCAGAGCTAGAGAAAGGAACTGGTTTGAAAATAGGGGGTTCCAAATGCCACGAGGAATGGCCCCCTCCCTATGCACCTTCTGCTCCACCTACGGTCCTTGATGCAGCAGAAGCTGCCCAGGTGGACATGAAGGCATATAAATTAGAGATGGAAATTAAACTGCAGAGATTGACTAACGAACTACAGGAGTTAAAGTGTCAGTCAGGTGCAAAAAGGAGCAATGATTCTGGGATACGTCAATCGCCATTAGAAAGAGCTGTGAGTCAGGCCCGCAGGGATAGGCAGGATACATCTGACGTGTTAGCGTTTCCTGTAGTGGAAGTAGTTGATCAACAGAACCAAAGAACTAGACAATATCAGGCATTGGAGTTTAAAGTGATAAAAGAGTTGAAAACTTCGGTTTCTCAATATGGGCCTACGGCGCCCTTCACACAAGCTTTATTGGATACTGTGGTAGAATCAAATTTAACACCCCAAGATTGGAAAACTTTGTGTAAGGCTACTTTGTCAGGAGATTACTTGCTTTGGAGCTCAGAATGGCGTGAGGCTAGTAAGAAAACTGCCGCGATGAATGCTCAGGTGGGTAATCCTAGCTGGGACTTGAACATGCTTTTAGGAGAAGGTCAATATGAAGGGAATGCTAATCAGGTCGAGCTGCCTCCAGGTGTGTACGCACAGATTGCAATGGCTGCTCGCCGTGCTTGGAATCAGTTACCTACTAAAGGGGATGTTAATGGGAGTTTATCCAGCATCAAGCAGGGTCCTGATGAATTATTCCAGGACTTCGTGGACAGGCTGCAAAAGACAGCTGGTAGAATTTTTGGAGATCCTCAGTCAGGAATTCCTTTTGTTACACAGCTGGCCTATGAGAACGCTAATGCAGCTTGCCGCGCGGCTATCAGACCTTACAAGGCAAAGACAGATTTACATGGATACATAGGTCTTTGTGCTGAAATTGGGCCCTCTTACAATCAGGGTCTGGCCATGGCTGCTGCTTTTCAGGGGACCACTATACATGCAATGCTTGCACAGAACTGTAAAGGTAGAAGATGTTATAAATGTGGAGATACAGGTCATTTTAAAGGTGACTGTCCCAGGAGAAAGGGCGTGGACTATCAACCAGGTCACGGGACAGGAATTTGTCCTCGGTGCAAGAAGGGTTGTCATTGGGCTAACAAATGTAATGCTAAAACAGATAATCAGGGCCGTCCCTTGTCGGGAAACGAGTGGTGGGGCCAGCCCTAGGCCCCCAGGAATCCACAGCCAACAGCTTATGGGGCCATGAAGCTGTTGCCAAGTCAGGGAAATCTATTTCAGAACTTATTAGAGCAACCCCAGGAAGTGCAGGATTAGACCTTAGTTCCACTACCCATGCCGCACTGACACCAGAAATGGGAGTTCAGACATTGCCTACAGGAGTTTTTGGGCCCTTGCCTCCAGGGACTTGGGGATTACTTTTAGGCCGAAGCAGTAGTATTGTAAAAGGATTGCAAATTTATCCAGGTGTTATAGATAGTGATTATGAGGGAGAGATTAAGATCATGGCTGCTTCCCCCCAGGTCGTGATAACTGTGCCTGCTGATAAGAGAATTGCTCAACTTGTTTTGGTTCCTCTGCATCCACTCCCTTCCAAGTTCGTTAAGAATGAGAGAGGACAGGATTGCTTTGGTTCTTCTGATGTGTATTGGGTTCAATCTATTACTAATGAGAGACCTACTCTTAAGCTAACAATTGAGGGAAAGAGTTTTGAGGGTCTCATGGATACAGGAGCTGACATCACGATCTTGAGAGGACAGGACTGGCCTTCAGCTTGGCCTTTGTCTGATACGTTCACGCACCTTCAGGGAATTGGCTATGCTAACAATCTGAAACGGAGTTCTAAACTCCTAACTTGGAGAGATGAAGAGGGCAATTCAGGACAAATTCAGCCCTATGTGATGCCGAATTTACCTGTCACCCTCTGGGGAAGAGATCTTTTGTCACAGATGGGTCTTATGATGTGCAGCCCTAATGAAATAGTGACTAAACAAATGCTAAGACAAGGATTTTTGCCTGGCCAAGGACTAGGAAGAGAAGGGCAAGGTATTAAAACTTTTAAAGCGTCCAAGCCTCATACTAACTCTAGAGGCTTAGGGTATTTTCCATAATGGCCACTGTCTTGCCTGCATCCCATGCAGATAAAATTCAATGGCTTAATAACGTCCCAGTGTGGGTTGATCAGTGGTCATTGTCTAAAGAAAAAGTAGAAGCTGCTTCATTGCTTGTGCAGGAGCAATTAGAGGCAGGGCATATAGTAGAATCTCAGTCACCTTGGAATGCTCCAATATTTGTTATCAAGAAAAAATCTGGGAAATGGCGATTGTTGCAAGATCTAAGAAAGGTTAATGAAACCATGGTACCTATGGGAGCTCTACAATCTGGGCTGCCATCTCCAGTGGCCATTCCCAAAGAGTTTCATAAAATAATAGTAGATTTGAAAGATTATTTTTTCACTATTCCCTTGCATCCTCGGGATTGCAAGAGATTTGCTTTCAGTGTTCCTTCTGTTAATTTCAAGGAGCCGATGAAAAGGTATCAATGGGTAGTTCTTCCTCAGGGCATGGCTAATAGCCCTACATTATGTCAAAAATTTGTGGCACAAGCCATTGAGCCTGTAAGACGGCAATGGCCAATGATGTACATCAGCCATTACACAGATGACATTCTTTTAGGTGGGAAAGATCCTCAGGAGTTGCTTCTATGCTATAGAGATTTACAGCAAGCATTAGCTGATAAAGGATTACAAATAGCTCCTGAAAAGGTACAAACTCAGGAGCCTTATGATTAGGCTTTAGGCTTATAAATCAAGCCATTTGTCCCCAGAAGATAATCATCCGCAGGGACTGTCTAAAAACTCTAAATGATTTTCAAAAGCTGTTAGGTGATATCAATTGGCTTTGTCCCTACTTAAAGCTTACAACAGGAGAATTGAAACCTTTATTTGATATTCTCAAGGGGAGTGCTGATCCTACCTCCCCTTGATCCTTAAACCCAGAAGGATTGTTGGCCTTACAAGTAGAAAGAGCCATTGAGGAACAATTTGTTACTTACATAGATTATTCCTCACCTTTACATTTGTTAATTTTTAATACAACTTACACACCTACAGGATTGTTGTGGCAAAAGGCTCCCCTCATGTGGATACATTCAAAGATATCCCCTAAACGTAACATCCTACCATATTATGAGGCAGTAGCCCATATGATTGTACTTAGAAGGAAACAGGCAGTGACTTATTTTGGCAAAGAGCCAGACACCATTATTCAGCCTTTTAGTGCAGATCAAAATACTTGGTTAAAGCAACATAGTACAGATTGGTTGCTTGCTCAAATAGGATTTAATGGCATTATAGACAATCATTATCCTCCAGATAAATTGATACAGTTTTTAAATGTACATGAGGTTATATTTCCTAACATGACTTCTTTGCAGCCTTTACATAATGCTCTTTTAATATTTACTGATGGATCCTCTAAAGAACGAGCAGGGTATCTTTTAAATAATCAACAGGTAGTCATAGAGACACCTGGACTCTCTGCTCAACTAGCATAACTGACAGCAGTTCTAAATGTTTTTCAGTCGGTAAGTGATGCTTTTAACCTCTTTACCGATAGCCTATATGTAGCTCAGTCTGTCCCCTTGTTAGAAACTTGTGGAGTACTGCAGTTCAATACTCGAGCCGGATCTTTGTTTTCTCGACTACAAAACCTCATTCTTACCAGAAAAAATCCCTTTTATATTGGCCATATAAGAGCTCATTCTGGTCTTCCTGGGCCTTTAGCTGCTGGCAATGATTGTGTTGACAGAGCTTTAATAGGAGAAGCATTAATTTTGGATCCTGTTGCTCTGGCTAAGCGAGATCATGAAAAGTTTCATCTCTCTAGTCACACTTTAAGGCTCCGACATAAGATTACTAAGGAGCAAGCTAGAATGATTGTAAAACAGTGTCCTAACTGTCTTACCTTATCCCCGGCTCCCCATTTAGGCATTAATCCAAGAGGCCTTAAGCCCAATCATATTTGGCAAATGGATGTAACCCATTATGCAGAATTTGGAAAATTGAAATATATACATGTCTGTATTGACACTTGCTCAGGATTCCTTTTTGCTTCTCTACATACAGGAGAAGCCTCTAGAAATGTAATTGATCATTGCCTACAAGCGTTTAATTCTATGGGATTGCCTAAAGGTCTCAAAACAGACAATGGGCCAGCTTATACTGGTAACAACTTTATATCCTTTTGTAAAGAATTTGGTATTGAACATAAAACTGGAATTCCTTATAACCCAATGGGACAGGGAATCGTTGAACGTGCACATCGCACTCTAAAAAACTGGCTTATTAAAACTAAAGGGGGAGAGTTATACCCTCCAAGGTCACCAAAAGCACATCTTGCTTTTGTGTTATTTGTTTTAAATTTTCTGCAAACTGATGTTAAAGGTCAGTCTGCGGCAGATCGCCACTGGCATCCAGTCACTCCCAGGTCATTTGCCAGGGTCAAATGGAGAGACCCCCTAACTAATTCTTGGAATGGTCCTGACCCTGTCTTAATTTGGGGTCGTGGATCAGTCTATTTTTTCAGAAAAAGAAAATGGAGCCCGATGGCTGCCTGAAAGATTGATCCGACAAGTGGACACAGATTCTGATAATGAAGAATCTGATGACAAAATTTAGTCAGACACATTATCATGTGTTAGCCATGGAGGACCCAAGACTCTAGATAAGGTTGTTACTCTATCCAGGGTGTTCCCAAGTCTCATCTCCACCCAACCTAAAAGAGGGGACTTCTGCCCCTAGACCAAGCAGAGAGGGGCCACCCAGAACCCCCTCTGTCTGGCAATCTGAATTCTTGCTAAGGCTGCGAGGCTAAGCACTGCAGGGGAATATAAATAAAGGTTAAAAATATGTTTCTGGGTTCCCTGAGGGACAAGCCTGACTGCATAGGGGTTGATGTCAAAAGTATCCCCTCTCCAGGAAAAAGACATCGGGACGCGTATGGCCCTCAGGCCTTACTGGACAACGACAGGAGGACTGGAGCCATTACAAGGTTCCCTTTAATTACTGGATGTCAGGCCTCTATCCCCGCCTTGGTAAGATTAGAATTGCCACGGTCCTTCTATACTTGGAGAAGAGAGGAGACGTGAGGGACAGCCCTGCTTAACACTGAAGGCCTAAAATTCAGCAATAGGCCTGGCTTACTTGCCCGCTCAAAGTCTTAGGTCTCCATGGAAAAACACTGAAACAGAGGGCTATAAATTATTGTAAACAGACAGCTTTTGTTGAAATCTACCAGCCTGAGTAGTCATAGACTTTGTGTCTGATCCCTGTCAACCAGCAGTTGGATGAGATACTAAAACAGTTCCACCTTCAACCTTATTTCCTACTCGGCTTGGATAATCATATTGCTGCTAACCTTGTTTGAACCTTGTGTCTCAAGCAGATAAGTTGCCTTCACACAAAGATCTCTCCCAACAAGCCCGGCTACTCGGTACCTCAGATGGGATGAGGTGGTGTACCCCACACAGCTGCTTCTACTGGACCTGTTCCTCCTGACCTATCCTCAGATGGGCTCCATAAACCCTGGACCGCAGGACACAGCCAACTCTCCTACATCCCCCATACCCATTCTTCTAGGTTCCCCCTAGAGACACATCACCCCAATGTTAGCAGGAAGTAGCCAGATATCACGACGACCCTATTCCTGTTTCACCTCTCTCTCTCTTTCGGCCAGTCTTCCGAAAAACAACTCACTCTGCAGAGGTACCACTTAAGAAGACAGAGCCGGGCGGTGGTGGTGCACGCCTTTAATCCCAGCATTTGGGAGGCAGAGACAGGCAGATTTCTGAGTTCGAGGCCAGCCTGGTCTACAGAGTGAGTTCTAGGACAGCCAGAGCTACACAGAGAAACCCTGTCTCGAAAAACCAAAAAAAAAAAAACAAAAAAACTGCTGAACTAGAGGTTTTGAAGCCCCTTTGCCAGGAAAAACCAGCCCCTATCTGTCCTGGCTGGTTTTGAGTGTCAACTTGACACAAGCTGGAGTTATCACAGAGAAAGGAGTCTCTCTTGAGGAAATTCATCCATGAGATCCAGCTGTAAGGCATTTTCTCTATTAGTGATCTAGGTTTGTAGCCGCCTGCAGCCACGAAACAACTGTGTTCACCTGAAAGGGGGACAGGAATGAAAGGGGGACAGAGGGCGAGAAGAGATGAAGCCAAGACAAAGTTCTCTGATTAAGGCTCAAAGCTTTAAAGTTCAGCTCTCAATTTAAAGGGAAAGGCCCAACCCAAACCCTTTCTGGTTTAAGTCAGAGATGGGTGGGACAATCTGATAATCCATTCTTTGTCACAGCCAGAGATATCTCAAGGCAAGCCCAAGGGCAGTTCTTCTAAATTCCTTGCAGCCAAAGTGCAAGGAATTTTAGAAGAAGGATCTCCACCCAGATCCTATCATCTGGTCTGTTGTGGTAAATAAGGTCTCTCAGGCCTGCTCAAGGTTGGGAGAAGGGCACAAAGGGTAGGAGGGCCCACTATGGGTGGTGCCATCCCTGGGCTGGTAGTCTTGGGTTCTATAAGAAAGCAAGCTGAGCAAGCCAGGAGAAGCAAGCCAGTAAGTAACATTCCTCCATGGCCTCTGCATCAGCTCCTGCTTCCTGCCCTGTGTGAGTTTCTGTCCTGACTTCCTTTGGTGATGAACAGCAATGTGGAAATGTGAGCTGAATTAACCCTTTGCTCCCCAACTTGCTTCTTGGTCATGATGTTTTGTGTAGGAATAGAAACCCTAAGACACCATCATGTACACTTCCCCAGTAGCCCTCTAAGAGACAGGGTCACAAGGGTACAGAGGTCCACCCAGAAGGTGGGTTGGTCATCTGACGTCATGTTAAAGAGAATTGTTTCCATTACCTGTCTTTCTCAGTTCCAATGTTCTGGTCTACAGAGGGCATAGGGTCATACCCCAGGGAGGAGGAAGAAAAAAAACACACCACCTCTATCTCTAGGGCTCGGGGTTCTTAGATGACCAGTCCATTGGTGGGCATCCTCTGTGACCTATATTTAGCTGGGAGTGATGAATCCAATGGATGAGATGGCTCATTTGACATCAGTTGGGGTAGTGAGGATAACTGGATAGGGTCCCTTCCAGACAGGTCCCAGGGTCCAGACCTGGTTTCTTTTTATCCAAACTAAGTGGAACTGGTGTGTATGTGGGGTGGGGGGCCGGGGTGTTGGAGGTGGGAGATGGCAAGATTTCCTTTATGGTTCAGATTGTGGCTTGACAAGTTTCTTGTAAAGCCCACAAGGAGTTGGGAATCTAGTGATGAAGCATTTCTGCCCAGGGACATCCCAGTGTTTGGGGAAAATGGAGGCAACCTTCGTTTTACTCATTCCTTCTACCTGTCACAGCCCTGTGACCTGTGTGCACGATGCGGTTTCCAATCGATAGTTAACACCTTTGCCAAACTCTGAAATACTTTGGCCATGAAGGCCAGGCCCTTGTTGAACACCAAAGCTAGGGCAGTCCAAACCTGGGGCTAACTCCTGAAGAAACTTCTTTATAACTATTGGGGCATTCTCTGTGTGGGTGGGGTAGGCTTCCACGCACCCTGAGAAGGTGTCCACAAATACAAGAGGTACTTGTAACCCCAAACCGTCAGCCTGATTTCAGAGAAACCCAATTTTCACTGATGCTCATTTCCTTGAGCCCTGATCCCTTGAGGGACTTTCCTCCTTTGGGGGTTAACCTGTACATAGATGGCATATCTGAAAGTGGGATCTCTAATCAGTCTCCCCAAATTTGGAACATAATACCTGTGTCTGAGTAGTTCAATGGTTTTTGTGGTCTCTAGGTGAGAGACCTGGAGATCATAACCAGTTATCTTCCCAGACTCATGGGAAGAATAGGTCTGCCATCTAACAGTGTCCACCATCCTTGTTCATCCTGTGTGGCCAGTTCTGGTTCTGTGCAGTCAATCTCACCTGGGGTATATCCAAAACGGTCCAGTGAACTATATTCTACCAAGGCTTGGGGAGGCTCACCTGCCAAGTGGCTCTCTAGAGCCACTTCCTAAGCAGCCAAATTAGTCAGCAGCTGTGTTACTTCTGGCTTCTAAGGAAATCTCCGTTTTCCTAGGTGTCCTGTGCAATCGACAATAGCCACCCTTTTAGGTAACCAGATAGCCCTCAGTAGGGCTAAGATCTCTTTTTCTCAAGTTTTATTTCTTTTCCTGCTGAGGTTAGCCATCACCTCCTTGTGTAGAGCTCCATGAATACAAGCCATAATGACAACATAGCGGCTATCAGTGAACACGGTAGTAGTCTTGTCTTTCACTAAGCAGAGTCTTTGAGTCGATGCCAAAAGTTCAGATCACTGAGCTGAGGTTCCCCTATTTAAAGATCATGCCCAGATAGTCTTATCTTGGCTCACCACTGCTGCTCTGGGTGTACTTGATCTTGTCTTGGATGAAACTACTCCTGTCTATGAACAATACCTCGTCTGATGTTGCCAATAGGGCATCAATCAGATCATGCCTGAAGGACTGCATCAAGACAGCCAACTCAGGGCCGTCATGCCAGGGTTCCACGGGCTCATTGTCAACCAGGAGACTGACAGAGCTGAGGACTGATGTCTTAAGGAAACAAATTTGGGGTTGATCCAGAAGTAGAGCTTGGTGTTGTGTCACCTGGGGATTAGACATCCATTTCTTGGGTGCTCACTGCCCAGAGGCCTTTGACAGACTGTAGGGCTATTAGAAATAGTTCTTTCTCTAAAGTCAACTGTCAACTTCTTTTGCCAGCAGGAAAGTGGCAGCTACAACCCTTATACATGCAGGGGTCTGTGCCTGTAACTGAGTTAAATCTCTTAGCTATGCTACTGGCCTTTCTAGGGTCTCTGGGTTTGTGTGAAGACCCCTTTGGCAATGCCTCTGACCTCATTCATCTATGACTGGAAAAGCTTAATAGTTCCTGGAAGGGCCAGGGCTGGGGCAAACACAAGGCCTCTTGTCAATACCTTGAAGGCCCTCTGCTCAGTCCTGGTCCATTCCAAGGGCTGTGTGGCATATGTGCTAGTATAGAGTGGCCTAGCTATCTCATCAAATCCATTATCAATAGCTGGCAATATCCAATCACCCATAGTTCAGAAATTTCTGGTGTTTTGTTTTAATGTGTGTGGTGGTTTGAATATGCTTGGCCCAGAGAGTGGCACTATTAGGAGGTGTGGCCTTGTTGGAGTGGGTGTAGCTTTGTTGGTAGAAGTGCATCACTGTGGGGGTCAGCTTGGAGACATTCTTCCTGGCTGCCTGGAAGCTAGTCTTCTCCTGTCTTTGGATGAAGATGTAGAACTCTTAGCTCCCCCAGCCCCATATCTGCCTGGATGCTGTCATGCTCCTGCTGTGATGAACCTGTAAGCCAGCCCCAATTAAATGTTGTCCTTTAAAAGAGTTGCCTTGGTCATGGTCTGCTCAGAGCAATGAAAAACCCTAAGACAATGTGGTAGCATGGATTTTCAGGGTGTGAAATACAGTCATGGAAAAGTGTCTTCCAGTCTTCCTCTAGGCCAGGGGTTCTCAGCCTTTAAAATGCTACAGCCCTTTACTACAGCTCCTCATGCTGTAGAGACCCCCCAACCATAAGATTATTTTGTTGCTACCTCATAGCTGCAATTTTGCTAGTTATGAGTCATAATGTAAATATCTGATATATAGGAAATATGATATGTGACCCCTGTGGAAGGGTCTTTTGACCCCAATGGTATCACAGTTCTTGGTTGAGAACTGCTACTCTAAGCTGTAGCCTAGATCCATGATCTGAGAGATAGACTGCAGAGCCTCTTTGGCAGAGGCTCTGTATCCTAGGATTTGGGGATTCTCTAATAGCCTGTTACCTGTTTACAGTCCTCCTTAGTTGTCAAGGCTTGCAGGAAGTCATCTACATACTGTACCAGGGTACTTTGTGGATACTTTTGTCTAAATTCCAACAGGTCTAACCCTCAGGGCTTCATCAAACAATGCTGGCGAGATGTTGAGCCCTGAGTTAATCAGGATATCCACCTCCAGTTATACCAGATGGTTGGTCTATCAAAAAACAAGCGGGTTGGCTAGGGAGGCAGAAACATTCTTTAGATGCAGATGCAGATCTTCCTTTCCTGGGGCAACAGGCTTAGGGTGTGTGAGGGCTCAGTACTATGTGTGTGTGTGGGGTGATGCTTTCTACTAGTTTGTTGACTTCTCTCAAGTCCTGTGCCAGTTGAAAGTCTTGAGTACTGAGTTTCAGTATTGAGGAGTGTGGTAGTTCCAATATGCTTGACTCAAGTGGCCCTATTTTATTGGAGGAGGTGTGGCCTTGTTAGAGGAAGTGTGTCTTGGGAGGCAGAGGCAGGCAGATTTCTGAGTTTGAGGCCAGCCTGGTCTACAGAGTGAGTTCCAGGACAGCCAAGGCTACACAAAGAAATCCTGTCTGGAAAAACCAAAAAAAAAAAAAAAAAAAAAAAAGGAAGTGTGTCATTGTGGAGGTGGGCTTTGAGGTCTCATATATAAGCTCAAGTCCTCCTAGTGTGACACAGTCTCCTCCTGGCTGTCTGTGTAAGTCAGTCTCCTTCTGGTGGCCTGTGGAAGATAGTCTTCTGGCTTCTTGCAGAAGAGACCCTCTCCTGCCTGCTTTTGGATCAAGATGTAGAACTCTCAGCTCCTGGTCCAGTGCCATGCCTGCCTGCATGCCTCCATTCTTCTCACCTTGATGATAATGGACTAAACCTCTGAAACTGTAAACCAGCCTCAGTTAAGTGGGGTTTTTTCCTTTATAAGAGTTGCCTTGGTCATGGTGTCTCTTCACAACAATAAAGCTCACACTAAGACAGAGGGAAAGGTAGTTTTTCATGGGGATTGACAAGAAATGAGACTCTTTTCTTAACTGTGAGTCTGTGGTCATCCATACTTACCACTGCAATAGAAGCTCTTTGCCCTTTATCGTCAGAAGTCACCCAGATCATGGGCTTCCACGTGGTTTCTGGCTACAGCATGAACTACAGCTTTGAGGTCTGTAGTTTGACTGTTCTCCCCTGAGATCTATTTCTGTTCTGTCATTTTTCCTTCCAATTGTTTGATGGTTTGTATATGGTTGGTCCAGGGAGTGACACTATTAGGAGGTGTGGCCTTGTTGGAGTAGGTGTATCATTGTGGGTGTGGACTTTAATACCCTAGTCCTAGCTGCCAGGAAGTCAGTCTTCTACTAGCAACCTTCAGATGAAGATGTAGAACTCTCAGCTTCTCCTGCACCATGTCTGCCTGGATGCTGCCCTGTTCCCACCTTGATGGTGAAGGACTGACCCTCTGAACCTGTGAGCCAGCCCAAATGTTGTCCTTTATAAGACTTGCTTCTTGGTCATGGTGTTTTGTGCATGAATAGAAACCCCAACTAAGACAAATTCCATGAGTCTGCTTTTTGAAAGCATCTTCCTATGGACTTTCCCTTCTCTGGTGTTTTGGGGAACACTGGGGGCACTGTGGACTCCTTTGCTGCTGCCTTGTCACCTCTCAGAGCCTCCATGGGTCACTCAGGCTCCTCAGAGTTGCTTTGCAGTTCAAACGCAGCCATGATCCAGGTTTTTATCCTCAATGACATTGACTTATTCCAAGATCTGGCTCTGCAGCACTGGCTCCTCCACCAGCTGTAGCAGTTTGTAGAGGGACTAGATATTGGGACAGACTGACTTGAAGCACTGGATGTGGTCCCAGATGACAGCTGAGTTGGTCTCCGTGTGGTCTTCTGGGCATCATGGGGTGTAGGCTTAAATTTTTCAAAACCTACTTTAATAAGGGTTCTTAAATGCCTGAACCTCCCTCTAGCCCACCACCCACCAGAGGCTGTGGAAAGGGAAGGTTTACAGAGCAAAGGGTAATGTGGACCTCTTTAGAAATAGTTCTTTGGAGCTACTTGAATCTTTGTTGTCAGCAGTCCAGTCCTCTAGCAAACACTAACAGGAATTATTAGCAGCAATCCAGTCCACTCAGCAATTACCACTCACGAATCAGCAATGGCAGTTCGATCCAGAAGAAACTGCAAGGCTCTGCCAATTGGCCCCAATCAGCAGAAGCAGCAAGAAGCCACCATGATATCATGAGAAGTTCTTTGGCGAGTTACTCTCTGTGAAGATCAGCAACTCAGTGCGAGGTGAACCAGTACGTGAGTGTTGTCAGTGGAGACTAGTGAGTCAGAGCAAGGTAAACCAAGTAGGCCTCCTCCTACTGTCTGTGGGGTCATATTTATATTCCTTCTAAATATCATGTGTCCTCTCACGTGTCTGCTTAAGTGGAACATCCTTTCACCTATGTCTGCTTCAGCAAAGCATCCTTTCAACTGTCTACTCCAGAAAAACATCACATGACAAAACTGAGTCTTCAAAGAAACCAGAAATTTCCACTTCAGTGTGGTATTGTTTAACCCTTACCAGTACCAGTGTTGTAGAACTTACTAACTGAACTATGATGCATGACGGGCAGCCAGTGTGCTGCTAAGCCAGGTGGGTTCCCCTTAGGCCAAACATCAGAATACCTTATTTTGAGTTCCCATAGGTAGCTTGAGGTTTCTCTTCCTTTGTTGTGGCTGATTCCTCAACAATTCCTCAAATAAAAGGTACCCCTCAGACAGAGGACAGGTAACCAGAATGTTGGTAGGGGTTTGGACTGAATCCAGAGCTAGACTAGCCAAGTTCTACCCCAAAAAGATGGTGGCTCTGAGTTTTTCTAATAAGTCCCTTGCAGTCAATGGGTTTGATCAGTGTGGTATAACCAGAAGAGAGCAAGTCACAGTACCTTTTCCTAGATTTACAGGAGGTCATCAGGTGGTTTGGTCTGTTGCTATGTGGACCGTTGTTTTGTTTTGTTTGTTTTAGAAGTGAGGGGTCCAAGAGGTTCTCAAGACAGAGTGGGCTGCCCCAGCATCTATCAGGAAGTTAACAGGTTTGCTTCCATCCTTGTTGGAACAACAATAGGCATGTTGGTCCTTCTCCAAACCTTTTTTTCTTTCTCCTGGTTTATTTCCTCTCCTGTCTATTTTCCTTAAAGCAGTAATCACTGCACAGGAGTTTCCTTCCCTCCTGTCTTCAGCTGAATCTCAATTTAATTTATCAATTAATTTATCAATTTAATTTATCAATTTAATTTAATCTCAATATTAGAATTTTCTGAACAATTTCCAAGAGTTGGGACCCATTCATCCCCTCAAATCCCTCTCATTTCTGGAGCTTTCTCCTTATCTTTGCAGCCGGCTGCATGCCTAAGGCAGTAGCAGTGGCTCGCTGGTCTTGGGGGGGGGGCATCTGGATCTATGGGGGTAAATCGCCTACATGCCTCAGGGAACCCTCCCAGAAACCCAGCGGGTGATCCATCAGGCCCCTGAGTTCCTTACCATGGATATAGATTGGTGGGTTCTCTGGCTGCCTCTTTTAGCTCCCCAAATAGTGCAGGTCAAAATGTCTAAAACTCTCTTATTTTTCACTGGTGTTGGGTCCCAACTGGCCAGGTATATGGGAAGGTTTGTTCTGTGTAGGCTTCACTGTTCAACATGGATGCCCTAAAAGGCCTCAGAGCCAGTTTCCTACTTTCCAGCTGGATCCTGTTTCTCTCCTCAGCTGTGAAGAAGGTGGCCTAGAGTTTCTGGCAGTCATCCCAGGTTGGCTGGTGAGCGTAAAAAACAGTTTCCAATAGACTGATAAGGGCCTGTGGCTTTTTAGAGAATGGAAGGCTTGGGGTCTCCCAATTACACAAGTCACTGGCAGAGAACAGGACATATGCTGTGAATGGGGGCAAAGGTCTCTCCTCCCCATCCCCATCTGTTTGTGTGTAACCAGAGTCTGTTGGTTGTGTTTCCCTTAGGGGAGGAGCAGAGCCCCAGATAATGACTGCCTGGCTTCTTCATATGTGAGACAACTCCTGGAGTGAAGGGCCAGGTGTACTAGATAGAGTTGGCCTCCTGGTTTCCCTCACAAGGGAGTCGGGCTCTCCTGGCTTCCTGTGCTCCTCCCATTGGTCTGCTTGGGATTTAAGGAGGTGGAATTTCCTCAGTCAGAGCAGGAAAAAAAACCTGCTGGTACTTTTGATTTCTATGAACATTCTGACCAGTCCAAGTGGAGGGTACCAGGCCAATGGAAAATTACCCTGCCCTAACCTGTCCTGGAACCCAGGACTTGGAAATCTTCTCCCCCAAGACTCAAGGTAAACAACCAAGCTGTACCGGGGACAAACTCTTCCACAAGCTCACTGCACAAGCTTCTAAGACCCTCTGCACAGCCCACTGCCATCACTGTTCCTGCTTAGAGACCACCACCATTCTGTGTTCTCCCAGATAAATCTCCTGTGTGAGGTTTCTTGCATTATGTGACTTTGTGGTATGCTTTAGCTCCCAACTGCCCAGATCCCTTGCACCGGAAAGCCCACTCACCGAAAGGACCCAACTCTCAGGGACAGAACACAAGTTTTCAACTGTGGGAGTGAGTAAAGAGCAAAGGTGAATACCTGCTCCCTTTTACAATATTTTATTTTTTAAAAAATTATTTTATGTGTATGGGTGTTTTGCCTAAAGTATGTTTGTGCACTGTGTGTGTGCCTGGTGCCCTCAGGAAGCAAGCCCCGATGTTGGATCGTCTGGGACTGGTGTTGTAGACGGTTGTGAGGTGTCATGTGGGTGCAGAACCCCTGTCCTCTGGAAGAGCACTCAGTGTTCTTGACCACTGAGCCATCACTCCAGCCCCCTTTAAATTTTATTATTAACTGTGTGTGTGAGTGTGCGTGTATATGTGTGTATGTGTTGGGGGGGGTATGTGAGTGCCCACAGTAGTAAAAAAAACATTGGATCACTCTTGGGCTAGAGTTACATAAGGTTTTGAGCAGGTTTTTTTTTTTTTTTTTTTTTTTTTTGAGACAGGATTTTGTAGTGAGTGTTGGTTTCTTAACCCAGTTAAGTCACGGGAAGGTGTTCTTTTTTTTTTTTTTTTTCTTTTTTTGTTTTTTGTTTTGAAGGTGTTCTTTTGTTCCTTTGTTTTAACCCCAGGTGTGGGACAAGAGTCTGCTTCACAGCAGGTAATTATGATTTGCCTGGTGCACTACTAGTGTGATTTTTGCCAGCTTCGGATAATTTAATTCTGAAGACTCTGGAGAGGGTACAAACGGGAGAGTTCTCAAGAGGACCTGTGGCTGCTGCCCTTTCTCCAGTGGTTTTGCTAGGTTGCTGGTTTACTATTGCTGAATTGCTAGATATTCTAATAACAGAGGTTGGACTTGCCCCAAGGAACCCAATGCTTCTAACCGACAGGAAGTAGCCTAAAGAGGTCATGCTCCCTTTCCCTCTAACCTTCTCTAGCTCCTACCTAGTGTTGTGGGGTTGGAAGGGTAGTAGATATAAGAACCCAATAAGCTAGTTAAACAAATACGCCAACAGTATGTCTTTGTGTGGCCTTGGCTGTTCTGAAACTTGCTCCATAGATCAGGTTGGCCTTGAACTCAGATTCATCTGCCTCTGCCCCGCCACATGCTGGGAGTAAAGGTGTGTGCCACCACTGCCAGACTCAGTTTTCGTTCTTAACCACTTAGCCATCTCTCCAGCCTTCACCCCCTTTTCTTTTCTCTCTCTCTCTCTTTCTCTTTTTTTTTTTTTTTTTTTTTTTTTTTTGGTTTTTCGAGACAGGGTTTCTCTGTGTAGCCCTGGCTGTCCTGGAACTCACTCTATAGACCAGGCTGGCCTCGAACTCAGAAATCTGCCTGCCTCTGCCTCCCAAGTGCTGGGATTAAAGGCCTGCGCCACCACCGCCCGGCTCTTTCTCTCTTTTCTTTTTCCTTCTTTGTTCTTTTCTTTTTTCTTTTCCTTTTTTTCTTTTTCTTTTTCCTTTTTTGGATATAGGGTCTTACTCTAGAGTGCAGGCTAGCCACCAGCTTCCTATGCAACCCAGGCTGGCCTTGCGAGTACTCAATGATCCTCATGTCTTGTTTCTCAAGTGCTGGAATTACAGGCATATGCTACCAGGCCTGGCCTTTTACCTGTTCTTTTTTAACATGGCATCTATGTAGCCCTTGTAGACCAGGATGGCCTCAAACTCACAGATTCTCCTGTGACTGCCTTCTGGACTCTGGGATTAAAAGTGTGAGTCACCACACCAAGTAATTTCCCCTATCTTTTTGGAGGTAGAAATTCAGTGGGAGAAGTAGTTATATACAAATATAAGTCAAAGTAGACTGCAAAGATATATCGTGTTGGGATACAGGAATGAAGCACACTTTCACAGGTAGGTGATGTCTTCTGGTCGAGTCATGTTCATCACTATAATTTAGCTCTGGCCAACAGAAGCTCTTAGCCTGTTTTCTGTTTGGTAAAATAAGTGACATCTACCTTTAGAATTTTTTTTAAAGATGGGAGCCAGAAAGATCTTTGGAGTTCAAGGCCGGCCTGGTAGCCTACATACCCTGGTGGTATATAGAGTTCTAAGACAGGCAAGGCTACATAAAGAACCCTGTCTCAACAAACAAGCAAACAATGGCTAGAGATGCTAGGTATACCTGGCTGCTTTGGAAATTGCTATGTAGTATAGACTGGCCTTGAACTTGTGGAGATCCTCCTGCCTCAGCCTACTAAGTGCTAGTTTTTTAGGAGCACACCACGATGGCCTTTTAGGGTTCTAATTACAACCCTGTTTTGAGAACTTCTGTAATAATGTTCATAACACACAGGTGTTTAGCCAGTGCTTAATTTTAAAAATGGCCATAATTAGTTAATCCTCAAGAGCAAGGTGAGCAGGTACAATTTCACCTCCCGCTCCAGGGTCTCCATTATCTAGCCCTGGCTCACCTGGAAATCAGATCTGCCTACCTCTTTCTCTGTGGAATGGTGGGATAAAAGGTATGAGCCACCATGTCTGGCTATGGTTGTTTTTTTTACTTACAATTTAGTAAGTTCAATCTCTTGGCGATTACTCTTAAGTTATTAAACTATAAATAAAGATGCCAGCCCTGACTTTGCTCTGCAGATCTTTCCCCAACACTCACTCACCATTGCCTAAAACAAACAGAAACAACCAAACAAGAACAAAACAACAAAGGTGTGGTGTGCCTGTTTTTAATCCTAGCACTCAGGCTGGGGGTGTGGATCTCTCAGTTCTGGGTGAGCTAAAGCTACCTAGAGACCTGCCTCAGCAAACATCAACAAAAACCCCAACAGTTTTCCCTGTCTCCTGCGCGAATGCATTAGGGAGAAGGGGTGAAGATAAGGGAAGGCAAATATGACACTTTAGGACGGAACACCCGGGAACGAAAGTTCCTCCGGGTATGGAAGCGGACTACGGAAAGATAGAACCGCTGCTCCGCCTGACAGGACCGGGAGCCTGCGACACCGGTTTACACCTAGGCACTGAGCCCGCCCACCACTCTGGGGCGGGAGCCTTCGCGTCGATAGCCTATTACCGCTGCGGAGGCAGAGCCAGTCTCCTCTTTATTGGTAGGTGGTACGGTGACGTCATGCCAGGGCTACAGAGGGCGTTCTGATTGGCGCCGGGGCGGGTTGGCGCTTGGCGGCTGCGCCGAACTTTCGCAGTCCAGGTTTCCAGGCGGTCGTGTGGGGCTAAGGAGGACGTGGGGACAACTTCGCAGAACCCTGGGTTTGTTCTGAGGGCGGGGGGGGGGGAAAGGATCGGTGACCGGAAGTTATCTGACTGACCGGAAGCGAGGCTTGAGGGAAAGTGCGGATGCCCGGAGGGAGGAGCTTTCCACGGAAGGGGGCGGAGGGGACGCTCGGAGCCCCTGGCGTGCCGCGCGTCTCCGCTGTGAGGCTGAGTGGAGGTCGCTGAGCGACCGGTGGGCTTCGGAGAGCCCGAGTCCGGCTGAGTTCTGGCGGGACCCGGTGCCTCACGCCTCCGAGAGCCGAACGGGAGGGATTGCTGTCACCGGGGCACCTGAGGAGTAGCCAGGGTGCAGCCCGTAGGTCGGGCGTGGTGTGCTGCGCGAGGAGCTGGGTTTGTAGCTGACTACTACCGTGCTGGCTCTGCCGGGTAGAGTTACTCTCTGCGCCTCTGTACAGGAGCCGGCGCCTGCTGGGGCGAAGAAGGAGCCGGGATGGCCTGGGCTCTGAAGCTGCCGTTAGCTGACGAAGTGATCGAGTCGGGGCTGGTGCAAGACTTTGATGCTAGCCTGTCGGGCATTGGCCAGGAACTGGGTGCTGGTGCTTATAGTATGAGGTGAGTGAGATACGCACCCCCCCACACCCCCGAACTTACTTTTTCAATAACAAAGGCCGGATCTTGAAAGGTGGGAGGGCGGCTGTACAGTTTAGAAAATCACCCGCCGCGTGGTGGACAGACTTTTTCCCCTTTGCTTTGGAGTAGCGAGTGGTATGGGAGAACTGCAAAAAAAGACTCTAGGAAGAGTCAACTCTGTAGGGCCCTTGCATCCGGGTGGTGTGGGAGACTTGGGCACTGACTGTATATGTATGCGTGGATATGTCTGGATTCACGTGAAGAAAGGGCAGGTGAGGGATATCTAAGGAAGTCGAGCAGTTGGGAACTGAGACTCAAGGTTGACTACTTGCTTGTTGGGAAGAGATGGGAGATCGTGGGCAAGAAGTCCACAAACAGCTGTCTCTTACAACACACTTGTTTTAAGGTTCTCTTCCGGGGTTTCTGTCTTTGGAAACTTAAGCTGAGAATGTCTAAAAAGTGACAAAGACACGTATACTAGTGCAGAACTGAAATACCAGCACCCTAGCACTCAGCAAGTTGGGAATCAGGAGTTCAAGGCCATGCTTGGCTTCATAGTAAGGCCAGCATGGGCTACATGAGATTCCGCCTTTTAAAAAAATGGCGACGGTGACTTTTCGATATTCCTAGACACCTATGCATCAGGCAAAAATATCATTTTGTTAGGGAAGATGGGTGGAGAACACTGCCCCACACTTCTGGGGCAGCTGGAGGAGTTTTCTTCCCCTCAGGAATCGTAGCTTAGGTAAAGCTGGAATTTTTTTTATTTTATCTTTTTAGAGACAGGGTTTCACTATGTAGTCCTGGTTGTTCTAGAACTCTGTAGACCAGGTTGACATCGAACTCAGAGATCGGCCTGCCTCTGCCTCTCAAGCACTGAGATTCAAGGTGTGCACCACCACAGCCCATCCTAAAGCTGGATTTTTGACTGTGCCACAGAAAAAGAATTGAGGATAAGTTACTATGAAACAGAGTTGAAGTTTATTAAAAGGTCTTCAACATCCACAGGGACTAAGGCAAAATGAGATGTGCTCAGGAAAGAAGACACACCTGAGAGTGGGCTTCAGGCTTCTCAAAGGGATCATAACTATCTTCTTTACAGTAACTATATTTAGTGTTTTGGTGGTGCCTGAAGTTGTACTTAACAGAATTTTTAAGAAATCTTTCAACAGGATGTGGATCATGCATGGAATTACTCTGAGGTCCCAAAGGTTTCAGAGATTAAGATTTTTTTTTTTAACTGTAAACAAAAATTTAGCCTTGTTTTGGGGGATTTGCAGAAAATACCAGAGAAAGTAGGAAGGCTATATTTGAAGGTAAAGTAGGCTTGGGTTTTAAACATGGATCATTACTGTTTTAACATTCTTCTCTATGTAGAAGAATCATATTTCTTTGTTGCTAGACTTTCCATGTTAATAGTCTTCACACAAAATATAGTTACTTGTGTTGGAATTTTGCCCTTCCCATTTGTGTGTGTGTGTGTGTGTGTGTGTGTGTAGTGACAACTTTCAGACTTGGTGGCCAGAGCCTTGAATCATCAACTAGTTGATTCTTTAGCCACACTCCTTTTTCCTTCCTATTTCCCCGTTGGAGACTTGTAAGGCTAAGACTCTGTTTTCTAGAACTGCTTTGGTGTTGGAGAGTGCAGACCCTACCTGTGCAGGAACCAAAACTCAACCTGTCCAACCTAAGTTGAGACAGTTTTGGAAATCTGGAATAGAGGGTATCATTCTTTGGGACATCAGACCACATAGCAATATAGCATACATGCCTGTGCACACACAAAATCTTTCAGGTTTATCTTTTATACAGTCTTTTTTTTTTTTTTTTTTTTTTAATAAGTTAGTCAGATATTTTGTGATGTGCTTAAGCTTGATTTTGTCCTGACTTTTCTATTTCTAGTTTGAAAAATCCTTAGGACCAAATTACAACTAAAATCTTTTTGCCAGTGATGGTGGCACATGTCTTTAATCCTAGCACTCAGGAGGGCAAAGGCAGGTGTGTCTCTGTGAGTTTGAGGACAGCCAGGGCTACACACAAGACCCTGTCTCAAAAAAAAAAAAAAAAAAAAAAAAAACCTAACTAAAGAAAAACCCCTTTTTAGGTCTGGGGAGATTCCCAGTGGATCCTGCCGTACAAGCATGTACTGTACAAAGGCATCTGAGTTTGAATCCCCAGCAATACCATGGAAAAGCCAGGAATAGCTGCCCGTGCACTCCTTACTGCACAGTAGCTGCTCCGTGCACTCTACTCTACAGTAGCTGCCCCATGTACTCTTTACCTCAGGATCCCTGTGGCTCACGGCCTAGCATGCCTATCTGGAGAAATCATTCAGTGAGAAGACCCTGTCTCAAGGGTAAGACAGTGATAGAGCAGGATATCCCCATCTCTGTCTTCATGCACACATGCATATATGAGATGGTGAGATGGGCTTTCTCATCTAAACACATTTTCTCTTTAATCTTCTTTACCAAAGGTACACCATCTGTAACTTCCTATATCTCTTTTAAAAAATTATTTATGTGCATGGGCAAAGAAGAAAACTTAAATGCAGGATAAAGAAGACCAAACAATCACAAACTTGTGGGCTCTTTTGATCTAGAAAGAGGTTTTATAATTATATATCTTTTTTTTCTTTCGGTTTTTTGAGACAGGGTTTCTCTGTATAGACCAGGCTGGCCTCGAACTCAGGAAGTGCTGGGATTAAAGGCGTGCGCCACCACCACCTGGCTTAGAAAGAAGTTTTAAGGCACAACATGAAGAGCTCCAAACTCTGGAGACCCTTCCTCAAGTCTTAGGACATTACGGCCACCCAAAAATGACAAGAAACCATACCTGGATGCAATCAGCAGAGGTTTATTAGGGGAGGAGCCGGCGGTCAAAATGACAAGCTCTTTAGCTCCAAGAGCAGGGTTTTGGCCCCGTGTGGTGGGTTAAAGGGTCTTTTATAGCATGGGGTGGGGGGAGGAAGGCATTTTCGTGCGCTTACACATGAATGGTTGCATTTTCGCACGCTTACACATGATTGGTTGTTTTACAAATTTTGAACATAGCACTGGGAAGACCAAGGGAGGGGTAACCAAGAACAGTGGAACATTTCAGAGAATCTAGCCCAAATGATCTAGAGTCACGTGAGATCACTCTGCACACTCATTCTTAAAAATGTGGTTTTTACCATGCTATTGTGTCCTATCCTGCCATTTACCAACTATTTCAGATGAACTATCTTCCAGCTATAGCCCTACCTAGGTGGCAGCATCTTTATCTGTAGTCAGGAATGCCTTCCTGCCTTGGGCGAGGCTTGGGGAATGTAATCCAGCAAGTGTCCTTCACCTGGAATGTGAAGGCCTGAAATCTTATTTTCAGTTCCGAGTTCTGTAAGGCGAAAAATCTACACATATTTCATAAAATGGCCTTTATAATTTTTCACTCTACAAACACTATAACAAACTAAATTTGGGGTCTCTTAGTTACTAGAAAACAAATGCAAAGTCCTGTTGGCTATCAAAACTGTCATTCCCTGGAATATTTAACTTTCAAACCCTATGAATATAGTTATGTTATTCCTCCCCCTACTGAGGCGCCTAATGGTGATGCCACTGGTGATGTCATCAGTTAGCAGTGTTTGAATGGCATCAGTAGTCTGTTAAGAGCCGATCCTGTAAGATATGCCCGTTAACTGAGAAAATGAGCTTATGCTAGGCATGTTTCAAGGTAAGCCTTGGCTGATTCATATGTCTTCCATTAAACTTTTAATACTATATAAGTTGTCTGGAAGTAAATTCATATCTGACTTGGTCTGTTGGGCGCCAAAAATGTTGCGGCCTGCTCCGCTCCACGCTTGGCAGCCACTGTGTCCCACCCAAGCTGCCACTCCGGTCTGCGGGTCAGGGTCTGGGGTGGGGGGGAGAGGGGGAGGGAGGGGGAGAGGGAGAGAGAGGGGGAGAGGGAGAGAGAGGGAGAAAGAGGAGGATAAAGGGGAAGAGACGCGAAGAATGGAGAATGGAGACAAGACAGGTTCTGATCAAGTCCCTTTTATTGAAGGGAAATCTGGGGTATTTATACGCTTTTGCCACGTGCCTTGTAGGCGCGTGGATATCATGTGCCTTACAGGTGTGGATATGACATAAGCCTTACAGGCCTCTATATCGTGGATAGCACATGCACCTTGCGATACCACGTGCGCCTTACAGGCATGTATGGCATGGATAGCACGTGGACAGCACGTGAACTACATGCCTTGCAGGCTTGGATGCCACGTGCGCCTTACAGGCATGTATGGCGTGGATATCACGTGGACAGCACGTGAACCGCATGCCTTGCAGGCTTGGATGCCAGGTGCGCCTTGCAGCTGGGTTCAGTAAACAGCAACACAAAATATGTGGGATATCAGAGTGTGCTTCAGCTGTTGTAGGCTGTTGAAAACCAAATCTCTTATCAGGGTATATGGTTCCAGATGGCTGCAAAGATGATCTAGCCGCTTTCTGCTAAAAGTCAGCTCCCAACATTGGTCAGGGTTTTTGTTGTTATCTGGGTATCTCAGGTATCCCAGGTTAGCTTCCAACTTGGGTAGCTCAGGATGACCTCAAATTTCTCATTTTGGTTTTTGGTTTTTGTTGTTGTTGGTGGTGTTTTTCAAGACAGAGTTTCTTTGTGTAGCCCTGGTTGTTCTGTAGACCAGGATGGCCTCAAGCTTAGAACTCCACTTGCCTCTGCAGACAGAGTGTTGGGACTATAGGCCTGTGTCACCACACCCAGGCTATGTGGTACTAGGGACCAAGCCCAGTGCTTTGTGAATGTTAGGCAAGCATTCTACCACCTGTATCCTAAGTTCCCGGTCAGTGTGTGTATGTGTGTGTGTGCTTGTGTTTTTGTCTGTCTGTGTTTGTGTGCTTGTGTTTGTGTGTGCTCATGTGTATTCATGTGAGGTGTAGGAGGGGTGCTCATGCACATGTATGTGGAGGCCAGAGGTTGATGTCAGATGGTTTCATCACGGAAATTAGAAGGTGTCAGATGCCCTAGGACTGGAGTTCCAGATGATTGGGAGCCACCATGTGGGAACAGGGAATTAAACTTAGGACAACTAGTGCTCTTATGCGTGGAACCTTCTCTCCACCCAGGTGATTGTCTCTCACTGTGCATGAGCTTCTTAGGTTGGTGAAGTCCCACTTGTCAGTTGTTCTTACTTCTTAGATGTAGTCCTTGTCTACACCTTCATAATGTAGGACGCGGTTTTATTCTGGCAGTTTCAGGGTTAGGGTTCGGTCCAGTTGGAGTTAGTTTTTGTGCAGTGTGATGGATACCTGTCTAACTTCACTCTGCCTGTGAACAACGTGTTCTCCCACCTCCATGACGATGCTTTCTTTTCTCCATATATGTCTTTGGCCTTATTGGCAACATTAAGTAGCTGATGTTATGTCTGCTTATGTTTGGATCTTCAGTTCTGTTCTGTGGCACACGTGTCTGCTTTGTGTCAGTGCCATATTGGTTTTATTCCTGTGTCCCTGAAGTGAATCTTAAGATCTGGAACGGTTATCCTCCCAGCACTGTTCTGTTTGTTCAGGATTGTTTTGGCTGTCTGAGATCTTCTGAGGTCGCATATGAATTTTAGGATTTTAGGTCTTTTGCCATTTGTGTAAAGAATGAAGCAGGGATTTTGATTGGGATTGCATTGAATGTGTACACTGTCATTTTTACAATGTTGATTCCCAGTCATAAGCATGGAATGTCCCTCCATTTTCTAGTGTCTTTATCCCTCCAGAGATTTATAGTTTTCGCTGTCGAGATCCTGCATCTGTTGGTTAGGTTTATTTCTAGATACTTCATTTTCTTTGAATCTGTTGTGAGTAGGAATGTGTCCATGATCTCCTCCTCTGTATACTTAAACTGTTGGTGTATAGAAAAGCCATTGACTTGTGCAGGTTGATTCTTTGGACTGTTTTCTTTGTTTCTGGTTTTGTTTTTTTATTTCTGCTTGATTATTTCTTGCCATCAACTGGGTTTGTATTTGTTCTTGTTTTTCTAGCTTTTTGAATTGCATTATTAAGCCATTTATTTGTTCTCTTTCTAATTTTTTTTCTTATGGGTGTGGAGTGGGAATTGAGATGGTTTCTCTGTTGTAGCCCTGGCTGGTCTGGAACTCCCTTTGTATACCACGCTGCTGTCTCGAACTCAAGAGATCCACCTGGTGCTAGGATTAAAGACATGCACTATCGCCACCTAGCTGTAAATTATTTCTTAAACCACTATGTTTTAGGAATATTTTGTTCTTTATTAAGATAGCAGGTAAGCCTCTACAGAGTTCTTTATTCCCACAAAACGTAATAGTGGTGATGAATGAATACACAGTGGAAGATACTAAGGTATATGAGCATGTGCGCACGCGCACACACACACAGACACACACACACAGAGAGAGAGAGAGAGAGAGAGAGAGAGAGAGAGAGAGAGAGAGAACACAGTATATTTTAACAAGTCTTATTTAAGGAATTAAAACACATAACCATCTCATAATATAGTATAACAATTCAGTTTATGTTACTTACTAAATATTGATGTGTTTGCTTTTATAAGACAAGGTTTCCCTATGTAATTCAGGCCACCCTCAATCTGTGACATACCCCAAGTCTCTCCTGAATACTCAGGTTAATGCACAAGCCTCAATGTCTGGCCTATATTATCTTTTGTTTCATTTTGGTGTTAAGTTTTTTTGAGACAAGGTCTTAGGTAGCCTAAGCTAGCTTCCAAAGGCTGGCTTTGAGCTGGTCCTTCTGTGTCTACAGAGAGTGGGACTGTAGTGTAAGTAACGCCCAGTTTATCTTTTAAAAAAACAAGTTAATGCTATAACCATATTGCCAATAAAATATATTTTCCCTCTCTAAACAGTTTTAAAGAGTTTGAACATTATGGCAGGTATCTTTCTCTCTTACTCATTTGTTTTGCCTATTAATAGTTTTTCTTCTATAAAAACGATCTTGACAGAAAATGTAGAAGAAAAATAGGAATGGAGAGGTCCTATCTGCTTCATATTAATTAGTAATTATATCAAAGGTGAGTCTGTGCCATAGGTCTCAGAACATTGTGGGGTTCAGCTTCAGCTCATTCTGAGATGTGTGTGTTCATGCATGTGATAGTATGTGTGGTGTGTACGTGCATGCATATATGATATGTGTATGGTATGTGCGGTATTGGGTGTGTATGTGCATGCTTGTTAGTATATGTGGTATCTGGTGTATATGTGTATGCATGTGTAAATGTGGTTTCTGTATGTGGTATGTGTGGTATCTGGTGTGTATGTGCATTCATGTGTGAGTGTGGTGTGTGTGTATGTGCATGCGTGTGTGAGTGTAGTGGCTATTCCTGGTTGTCAACTTGACTATATCTGGAATGAACTACAATCCAGAATTGGAAGGCTCACTTGTGATCCAGATCTTGAGGCTGGGAGATACAAGTTTCTGACCTGGATCTTGGCCTGGAGATCTTGAGGCATAGTGGCTAGGAATCCCAGATCAAGGCAAGGAGATCTCTGAGTTCAAGGTCATCTGGGACAAAGCAAGTCCCAGATCCAGATGTGGTACACACTTTTAATCTGGGCCACACCTTCTGCTGGAGACCTACATAAGGATACTGGAAGAAGGAAGATTCTCTCTGCCTGCTTGTCTTATGAGGAGTAACTACAGACTGTAAGTCATCAACAAATTCCCTTACTATATAGAGACTACCCATAAGTTCTGTGACTCTAGAGAACCCTGAGTAATACAGTGGGTATGTATGTAGTGTGTATGTATGTAAATATATATTTTGTATTCTTTTTCAGTACTGTTACTTTAAGAAAAGTTTCCTTTTTTATACTTGTAGTATAAAAAAGGCTCTGTCTGGTTTTAAGCGCCTCTGATTTCTCTGTCTCAGATAATGTGGACCTGTGGGATTTCTTTCTGAGAAATGGGCAGCTAAGTGAATCGGGTTGACGTTCATGCATGGCAACTTATTGTCCTGTGTTCTGACTTCCTTGAGGGCTGCCTGTTGTAAGCCTTGTTCCAGATGTCTTCACATCTGGTTCTCAAACCTAGGCTCTTTCTAGAAGAGAACATCTTAACAGCTGGTAGGCCTGAGGGAAAAGGTTAAAGCATAGTTAAGAATTAGAGCTGTGCGGTGGCGCACGCCTTTAATCCCAGCACTTGGGAGGCAGAGGCAGGCGGATTTCTGAGTTCAAGGCCAGCCTGGTCTACAGAGTGAGTTCCAGGACAGCCAGGGCTACACAGAGAAACCCTGTCTTGAAAAACCAAAAAAAAAAAAAAAAAAAAAAAAAAGAATTAGAGACCAGGGGGAAAGGGGATAGGATAGGGGGGTTTCTGAAGGGGAGACCTGGAAAGGGGAAAACAATTGAAATGTAAAGAAAATATCCAATAAAAAATATATACATACATATATATGTATGTATGTGTGTGTGTATATATATATATTTGTATATATAATATACAAGAAAAGAAAACACAAGAAGCAAAAAAAAAAAAAAAAAAGAATAGAGACCAACCATTGCCTTAGATCAAGAGGGGAATGTGCTCATCTGCAGAGCGTTCAGAAGCTTTCATATTGTGGTATATATACATATATATGGTGTATATATATATGTATATATGTATATATGTATATATATGTATACTGTATATATATGTATATACATATATACATATACATACACATACACACACACACACACATATGTGTGTGTGTGTGTGTGTGTGTGTGTGTGTGTGTGTATGGTGGTATATATACTGTCACCCCTGTGCTTCCACATGTGTGTCCACAGAGTGTGCAGCAGCCTCCTTGGTGTGCTGGTGTATATACCGTCACCCCTGTGTTTCTCTCATACCCTGGACTTCACAGCCCTGTTTTTTATGACAGAGTTTCTTGTATCCCAGCATGGCCATGAGCTTACTGTGTAGGTGAGGCTCATCTGTTTGTCCATTTGTGTGGAGTGTCTGTGTTTGGTGGCAAGTGCTTTTATCTATATATATCGCTAGGTCTGATCCTCCTGCCTTTACCTCCCAAGTGTAGGATTAAAGGGCCCATCTGCCATGCCTGGTTTATGCTGGGATACAGATCATGAGCTGGATCTTGTGCCTGCTAGGCAAGCACTGTACCAACTAATCTACGTCTCCAGCACTGTTTGTCCTTTATATTTGGTCAGAGACATGCCAAATTGGCCGGGCATGGTGGTGAATGAACACCTTTAATCCCAGCATAGGCAGGTGGTTCAAAGTCAGCCTGGTCTACAAAGTGAGTTTAGGACATCTGGGGCTGTGTAGAGAGACTCTGTCTTAAAAACAAACCAAAGAAATCCTAACACCCCCCCCAAAAAACAATTCCTCCTAAAGAATCCTCAGATCCCTCAATGAATGAAGCAATTTGATACAATGGAATGCTTCCTGACACATTGGAGAAACCACTGAGTCTTCAGAATGGGTTTCCTAACTTGTAGTCAGCTTCCCCTTGAGAAAGAGTAGGCTTTCTCTGTGCATCAGCTCACATTAATTATACATAACAATAGGTTTCCAATGACGTGCTCCTCCTGATAACTTTTATCCTGCGACACTCTGCTCCCACTGATCCTTTCTCTTTCCAACTCATCCTTCTACTTTTCTGTCATGTCTGTGAGTGTGTGACAAGGACTGGGTGTCCTCATTAGGGTTACTGTTGCTGTTAGGGTGATGGAACACCATGACCAAAGCAACTTGGGGAAGAAAGGGTTTATTTAGCCTACACTAATCAGGGCAGGAACCTGGGGGCAGGAGCTAATGCAGAGGCCATGGAGGGGTGCTGCTTACTGGCTTGCTCCTCATGGCTTGTTGAGTGTTCTTTTTTATAGAATTCAGGACCACCAGCCCAGGGATGGCACCAACGACAATGGGCCAGACCCTCCCCCACTAATTAAGAAAATGTATGACTCTAGCTTGTGTCAAATTGACTGGCTTTATACTTTTAAATTGGTTCTTTTTGAATGTATTTTCGTTAAGAATAAACAGGGCCCTAGCATATATTTACTGAGGGTCTTTAAGTCTCCAGCTCTGGGATTGTGGAACTGAATGGTTTTTTGCTCCAACAGTAAAGAAATGCAGAATAGCAAATGATAGTGATAATAATAATAATTACTACTACTATTATTGTTGTTATTATTATTATACTAAATTGTGAAATATCTGAGGGACTGGTAGGATGGCCCAGTAGGTAAAGGCACTTGCTGTTAAATCTGATGACCCAAGTTCCATTCCTGGAAACCTCCTGATGTATGGAGAGACCAGAATCCAGAAAGCTGTCCTCCAACCCTTATATGTTCAGTGTGTGTAAATGTAACTTAAGGAAAGAAACCTCCTATGAATGTAGACATATCTGGTGTATATACTGCTTAGAATCATTTTAGAATCTCTACCTTAAATGACAGATCTGTGCTTAGTCATGGAGGGCTAAGTGGAATGCCGCTCACATGTTGAGCCTGAGATCTGGATCTTAGCCTCCCTAGACACTGAGATTTGAGGAGGAGAGTACTAGCCTACATTAGGAGAGTTGAACTGTTGCTATGTCAAAATCCAGTTTACCTTGATTCCTGGTAATCGTCACTAATCTTTCAAAGAAGCCAGCAGAGATGATGTTTGAGGATGATGTCACAGTGAAGTCTCCCAACACCCAACACTGTTTCTGAATTTGTCTTGTTTTCTACAGCGTTTGTTGAAGCTGGTCTTAACTTTCTTTTATAGAAATAGTGTCTGGTTTGAAATTGTCTCCAGGAACAAGAGTATTTATCCCTGACTGGCATGCCATAGGAAGGGTAGATTGTCTTGTTTCTCAGATAGCCCAAAGTGGCTTTGAACTCAAGATCCTTCAGCCTCCTTGGTGCTGGAATGACAGGTGTGTGCCATCACACTGGGCCTTTTCCACTCTGTATGAGTGTGTGTCTGCAAGCATGCATGTACCATGTGTGTGCGTGGTACCTGTGGAGGCCAGAAGAGGGTGTTAGATCCCCTGAACTGGAGTTACAGATGGTTGTCAGCCACACTGTGAGGTACTAAGCAGTGAGCACTTTTTTTTTTCCTGAGACAGGGTTTCTCTGTGTAGCCCTGGCTGTCCTGGAACTCACTCTGTAGACCAGGCTGGCTTGCCTCTGCCTCCCAAGTGCTGGGATTAAAGGCATGCACCACCACTGCCTGGCAGTGAATACTTTTAACTTCTGAGTTTTCTCTCCAACCTCACTTTCTACTCTTAACTGTACCCATTTGGACAGAATACACACAATTATGGGCCTGAGGACAAGGAGAGCACCTTCCATGTCTCCCGGTGTAGTGACAGAGGGCTCTGGTCCCAGCACTTGGAGATGGGGACAACAGGATCTCTAGTTTAGGGCCAACTTCAGCTGTGAAAGAGATCCTGTCTTTACACACATAGCAGACTTAGTGTCCTGAGAGTGGCACGTGTCGTGTACCATCAAAGCCCACATATGTAAATCTGTTGTTTTTTTTCCCCATGGTTCTGTATATCAAGTCAGACCCTCACTGGTGCTATGCTCTGGGAAGCTAATCTCTCCGACTGTTTCTTTTCCACCTAAGCCAGGCATGGCTATGTCCCCCGACTCCAGCTCTGTGTGAGGGTTGGAGACAGGATTGCTGGGGCCTGCTAGCCACCAGCCTAGCTCTGGTACAATGTGAAGTCCTATCTCAAGGGAATATGGTCGAGAGTGATAAAGCTGGATCTCTGACCTTCTTCTTGGGCTTTTTTTGCAGGGGAAGTACTCTCCTCTCAGTGTGTGTGTGTGTGTGCGCGCATCGGCGTACACACACAGTATGAAGGGAAAAACTCCACAGAGAAAAGGTGCGTGCATTTTGAGCTGGGCATAGTGGCGCACATTGGCCGTCCCAGCTGTCTGGATTGAAGGTAGGAGATGCAGACTGGAAGAGCTCTAGATGAAGGCCAGCACTGGTTCCTAGTAAACAGGCTTAAAAACTAACGCAAGGGGAGTGGCGTGGGTTCAGAGCACCTGCTACTCCTCCAGAGGACCCAGGTTAGGTTCTTATCTCTCACACTGGGCTTCTGACTTTCTGGTGTCTGAGAGCCCCAGGCACACACCTGTTGCACACACTTACGGGATAAATAAGTATCTCTTTAAATGCAAGTGAACAAAAATTCCTCAGTACTGTTCCCTTTATCCAAAGGTTCTTTTGTTTTGTTGCTTTGGGGTGGAGTTTGTTTTTGTTTTGTTTTTGGGTTCAGGTTCTCACTGCATAGCCCTGGCTGGCTTAGAGCTCACAGAGATCCGCCGCCTGCCTCTGCAGAGCTCTGCCTCTCTGTGCTGGCATTCAGCTTGTGTGTGCCACCACACCTGGCTATGATTTTTTCTCACAGAAAGCTTCAGATGCATAACAAAGTAAACATGTAAGGTACTGAGCTCCATGTGTTCAGCACCTTGTCTTAAGGGTCCTTAACATCAAGCTCATCATTTATACCTCTACTAATTTCCTTTTGTACTCTCATTTTTTAAAGAAAGATAAACATTTTATGTGTATGGATGTTTGCCTGCATGCATGTATGTGTATCACGAGTTGTACCTTGTACCTGTAGAGGTCAATAGAGGGCATTAGGTTTCCTGGAACTGGGGTTACAGAGAGTTGTAAATCACCAAGTAGGTGCTGTCAATCAAACCCTGATCCTCTTTAAGAGCAACAGGTGCTCTTAACTGCTAGATCATCTCCAGCCTTTTTCATTGCTTCTTTTTCCTTCCTTCCCCCCTTTGTCTATTTTATACATGTATCCAATATAGTTTGGTCACGGTCATCTCCATTTCCCCCTCTACAATCTTCCCCTAACATAGTTCCCTTGGTATCTCATCCCTCCCCAACCCCAATGTTTAGTTAGTCCTCTGTCCCTGCATATGCACATGGGTGTGGGATCATGCACTGAAGCATGGGCAACTTATCTGTGGCCACGCCCCCAAATAAAAAGGTCCTGCCCTCTTTGAGAGCTGTCACTACTGTTCTCACCTCAGTTAGCCATGGACCTTGTGAACTGCTCCTGCACCATGCCGGAGCATTGACTGGCTTGATCGCACGTTGTTCTTACACTAACCACAGCTGCTGAGTTCCTGCGTGCAGCAGCCATGTCATGTCCAGAAGACAGCATTTCAGAGCACTTCTTCGCATCTCCTACATGCTTTCTGTCCTCTTTCTTCGGGAAGGGGATTCGTATACTTTCCCCATTTAGTAAGTACAGTCACTTACTCTCAGCACTTGGACCAGTTCTGAGTTTCTTTATTGACTGTTGCGTGTTGTACAAAGCTTTTCTGATGAAGGTTGACAGCACCCCAAATCTGTGAATATAACTATAGTGTTTAGCAAGTAGTCTGACTGCACGGCCGCTTAGCAGAACAGCAGTAGAAGGTTCTGCAAGGACATGTGGTCTCCTCACTCAGGCTTCTGCCCACCAGATTGACCGTATAGGTGTGCGTCCCCTCCTGAGGAGCAGACTTCAGCATAAAGAAACCAGTACGTTGTTCTGGGATTGACATCTGCTCGACTTTGGTTAGGACTATTTGCTGGGTAGTGTCACATGGCAAAAACATGTATGAGCTTGATGAAAAAGTACATTTTTGTTCTTGTATTTTTTACAAATGGGAATCTTGATATGTTTTCCTACACTGGCCCTGAACTTACGGGCTCAAGCAGTCTTCTTGCCTCTGCCTCCTTCAGACAGGTTAGGGGCTTCATACGACTATGTCTAGTGAGAAAAATGCACTCAAAGTGTAAAGTTAGAACTGTCCCTTGTAACAACCAGGCCATCAGGAACTGTTCTCCACTGTTCTTTTTTTTTTTTTTTTTTTTTTTGAAACAGGGTTTCTCTGTGTAGCCCTGGCTGTCCTGGAACTCACTCTGTAGACCAGGCTGGACTCGAACTCAGATATCCACCTGCCTCTGCCTCCCAAGTGCTTGGATTAAAGGCGTGCGCCACCACTGCCCGGCCACTGTTCCTTTCTGAGTGTGGAGCCCCCTTCATCTTGTATCTGACTCACTTTTCAAAAATTCTCCTGTCTGAGTTTCCAGTAAGGACCAAACACAGCTTTTGGGTAGACGCCCCATTGCTGATCCACTGCCCTGTTTCCTAGATCAACATTTTGGGGTTCTGTGTATTATTTTCATTCTCTCTCTGTGAGTCCTGTAACAAACAGTCTTTGACACATAAGTGGTTTTAACAGAGACTATTTGTCATTAATTACTTTCTTTGTGAGGAGGGATGTCCCAGATAATCTGCACTGATGACTTAGATGAAGCTTTACTAGGTGAATAGTTCTTACGGCTTTTCAAAGACTTTTATAGTTAATTTTTCATTAGTGAATCTGCTTTTGCACCATTATCAGACATTAATAGAAGTCATTTGTTTTATTTTAGTGATGTCCTTGCATTGCCCATTTTTAAGCAAGAAGAGTCAAGTTTGCCTCCTGATAGTGAAAATGAGATCCTGCCTTTTCAGTACGTGCTCTGTGCTGCTACCTCTCCAGCCGTGAAGCTCCACGATGAGACCCTGACGTACCTCAATCAAGGTCAGACACGCTCTCACTTGCTAGTGCCATTACAGGCTGCTGATCTGTGTGACGTGCATGCCTGTATGTCAGAGGTAGATGAGCAGTGTGACCCATCAGCTAGACCCTCAGGAGACGTTCCATCTGTGTTCCCGACTCCTTGGTCTGCCACCCATTTCTAGCCTATGTTCCTTGGTTCTCCTGGTTGGTGTCTCCTGTCTGCTGCTCACCAGTCACAGGGGCCTGGACAAGCTGCTCGACTTCTGGGTCACTTTCCTTATCTGTAAAGTGAATTGACAATAACTTAGAAAGTTGTGTCTATTACATGTGATAGGATATGAAAGTGCTCAGCACAGTGCCCAGCTCTGGCTGGTGATAGTATTGTCACCTTATACATTTTGTACTGTATTCTTTCTTCCTGAGTCTAGATAAGTGAGTTGGGATAGGTGTAACTTGTAATTATTTCTCTTCTAGGACAGTCTTATGAAATCCGAATGCTAGACAACAGAAAACTGGGAGAGCTTCCAGAAATCAATGGCAAGCTGGTGAAGGTAAAGCAGGCATAGTGTTTTGTAGACTTTAGGAGGGGAGTGGTTTTGGTTTTGGTTTGGTTTGGTTTGGTTTTATTTTTATTTATTTTTTATTTTATTTTATTATTATTTTTTTTTTTTGGTTTTTCGAGACAGGGTTTCTCTGTGTAGCCCTGGCTGTCCTGGAACTCACTCTGTAGACCAGGCTGGCCTCGAACTCAGAAATCCTCCTGCCTCTGCCTCCCAAGTACTGGGACCACTGCCCCGGCTTTTTTGTTTGTTTGTTTGTTTTGTTTTTTGTTTTATTTTTTTTATTTTTGTTTTTTTTCTTGACAAAGTCTTAATTAAGCTGGCCTTGAACTCTGTATCCTGCCTCAGTTTAGTAGAGTGTAATGCTGGGATTTCAGAAATGCACCATCATGCATGGCTGTGATTTTTTTTTTTCTGTTTTATGTTTTTTTTTGGATCCTTAGAGGCAGAGATTAATGATATATTTTTCTGCCACCATTGCCTGGCAAAGAGACAAACTAATGATCTTTGGGTTCAGTGGAAACCTCGCTGTCCTCCTGGATGTAAATTAATGATGTGGCTGTGCTTGTGTGCACATGCCAAGGCCTGAGTGTGGCAGTCAGAGGACATCTTGAGGGAGTCACTTTTTCCTACCAAGTGGGTCGTGTGTGCACGCCATGCGCGCGAGTTGCTGGGGATCAAAGCCCATAGCCTGGTACATGTTGGGCAGGTGCTTTACCACTAGGGTTACATGTAACCCTAGCTGTTAAGTTTCTGGTTCTTTGGATACCTGCTCTTGTAACCAAAGCCAGAAACTATTGTTGATATCTGTCCTTCTGTTTTATTACATCCTGAGTGTAGAAGAGTCAGCAGCAGCTTTTCTGGGGTCCTCCTGGGGACACGTGTCTGCTCAGACCTGTGTGGTCTGGTCTGAAGATTTAGGTAGTGTTTCTAGCAGGACAAAAGAATATTGACTTTGCTAAATTGCATGTACCATCCAGGTCTACCTATCCAGTGAAAGAGACCTCACACTCTTTGTCTATGAAATGAAAAATAAACTAGAACAAAAACCAAAAACCTCAGCAGCTACTGCTGATGGATAGAGAGGATTTTGTTTCTGTTCTTTGTTGACAGTAAGGATTTGGAGAACTCAAAGAACACTGGGTACAGGGGTTTTAACAGCAGCTGTAAAGATGGTGGGGAGATGGGCAGCTACCTCACAAAGTGAGAGGAGCGTAAGGACAGTGGCTGGAAGTAGCCTGTGACCCCGGTGTTTATAGGTTGTGCATAGAATTGGCACGTGTGAACATGAAGGGTTACACTGGATTACACGGTGTGCATAGAGTGCCTCTCAAGGCTGGCAGGACGGCTCAACAGGGAAGTGCTGTCTCCAAGAGCACCTTGCGACCCACATGGTGTAAAGAGAAAATCTCTGTGGTGTGCGTGCATTCCTTCCAATAAAGAAGGACATGCAATAAGGCTTACAAAAACAAAAAGTAACCAGACAAATGCCAGGTGGTGGTGGTTCACGCCTTTAATCCTAGTACTGGGGAAGCAGAGGCAGGCAGATCTGTGAATTCTAGGACAGCCAGGACTACACAGAGAAACCTTGTCTCAAAAAAATTAAAGGAAAAAAAGGCACAGAAAATAGTAGATTGTGTCTAGAAAGCAACTATCATTGACTCTGCTAGTTTTAGTTGTCTGGAATGGTTGTCTAGCCATGCGCGGCCTGACACTGTCCTTTCTTTAGAGTATATTCCGTGTCGTGTTCCACGACAGGAGGCTGCAGTACACTGAACACCAGCAGCTGGAGGGCTGGAGGTGGAACCGGCCTGGAGACAGGATTCTTGACATAGGTGAGTCAAGAGAAGCCGGCACCCAGAAAGCACCTTGCCTGTGAGTCCACAGCTGGTTCCCTAATTGGTGTCCCATTTGATTCGTGAGCTTCAGAGGCTGAGTTAGCAGAGACATTGAAGTGGTTGTCTTGAGGCGTAAGAAAACCACCTGTAACAATGCTAAGATTGAAGTAGGATATGAACAGTAAGCTCCAAAGCAGTTCACAAAAAGATTTTGTTTGAACTGTGATAATATAAAATATGTGTTCGTGTATATAGTATAAAACCCATTTTTTTTCCATCTTAAATGACAGTTGAA